>NW_026867644.1:0-77135 GCF_020745735.1 Hemiscyllium ocellatum
AAGATCAGCAAGGTAGCCTACGTGTGGAGCCGCAGGAAGTGGGAGAGATACTAACAAAAATATTTTGCATCAGTGTTTACTGTGGAGAAGGACATGGGCAATATAGAATGTGGGAAAATAGAAGTTGAATATGTCCATCTTACAGCGGAGGCGTGCTGGGTGTCTTGTAAACCTGTAAAGCTTGGTTTATCCCCAGCACCTGATCAGGTGTACCCTAGAGCTCTGTGGGAAGTTGGGGAATGTGACTGCTGGGCCTCTTGCTGAGATATTTTGTATCATCGATTATCACAGACGAAATGCCGAAAGACTAGAGGTTGGTTAACATGGTGCCACTATTTAAGAAAGGTGGTAAGGACAAGCCAGGGAACTAACGACCGGTGAGCTGGGCAAGTTGTTGGGGGAATCCTGAGGAACAAGATGCATGTGTATACTGAAAAGCAAGGATTGATTAGTGATAGTCAGCATGACTTTGTGCATGTTCTCAAACTTGATTGAGTTAATTGAAGATGTATCAAAGAGGATTGATGAGGGCAGAGAGGTGGACGTGATCTATGGAATTCAGTAAGGTACTGGACAAGCTTCCCATGGAAGACTGCTTAGCAAAGTTAGATCTCATGGCATACAGGGAGAACTAACCGTTTGGATACAGAACTGGCTCAAATGTAGAAGGCAGGGTGGTGGTGGAGGGTTGTTTTTCAGATTGGAGGCATGTGACCAGTAGAGTGCCGTAAAGATCAGTGTTGGGTCCACTACTTTTGTCGTTTTATATATATGATTTAGATATGAGCATAGGAGGTATAGTTAGTAAGTTTGCAGATGACACCAAAATTAGAGGTATAGTGGACAGCAAGAAGGTTACCTCAGACTACAACAGGATGTTGTTCAGATGGGTGAGAAGTGGCAGATGGAGTTTAATTCAGATAAATGTGACGTGCTGCATTTTAAAAAAGCAAATCTTAACAGGACTGATACACTTAGTGGCAAATTCCTAGATAGTGTTGATGAACAAAGATATCTTGCAGTGCAGGTTCATATTTCCTTGAAAGTAGAGTTGCAGGTAGATAGGATACTGAAGAAATGTTTAGAATACATTCTTTTATTGATCAGAGCATTCAGTATAGAAGTTGGAAGGTGATTACAGGACATTGGTTAGGCCTCTTTTGGAATATTGTGTGCAATTCTGTTCTCCGTGAATCGGAAGGATGTTGTGAAACTTGAAGAGGTTCAACAAAGATTTACAAGGATACTGTCAGGGTTTGAGCTGCAGAAAGAGAGCAAAAAGGCTGGGCTTTCTTTCCCTGGAGCATCAGAGACTGAGGGGGGTGACCTCCATAGAGGTTTATAAATCATTAGTAGCATGGATAGGGTAACCAGACAAGGTCTTTTCCCTGAGTAGGAGAGTCCAGAAATAGAGAGCATAAGTTGAGGGTGAGAGGGGAAAGATATAAAAGGGAACTAAGGAGCAACTTTTTCATGCAGAGAGTGGTGCCTGAATGGAATAAGCTGCCAGAAGAAGTAGTGGAGGCTGACAATTACAGTATTTTAAAGGCATTTGGATACTTGACATGAATAGGAAAGATTTAGAGGGATATGGCCCAGGTGCTGGCAAGAGGGATAAGATTAGGTTCGGATATCTGGTCGGCATGGACAAATTTGACCGAAGGTTCTGTTTAGTGCTGTTCATCTGTGACTCACAGCTCAGTGGGTTTCGGTCCCTTCAAAGATAAATCTTAATCTGTTTTATTTAGTAAAGCTACAACATTCAGTAGGGCGACGTTTTATTTCTTTAAATACACATCTTATGATACATTGATTAAGTTTTTTAATATAAAATATTGGTACTAATTTATTCTAGAGTCATGTTTTGTAAAGCTGTAAGATTGTGTGCCTTTTTCTGGGTCTGTGGACTGTTAAGGTGCAGAGATGGCCATTCGTACAGTGATGTGCTCTTCCTGTTGGATGTGGGAGATTAAGGAAGGTTTCAATGATCTGATTGTCTGCAGGAAGTGAGGATGCAAATCCTGTAGGATTTCCTGGATCAGATGGAGCAATGGTTAAAGGTAATGAAGAATTTACAGGAGCCGGGGTTGTGATAGGTGGCAGTTTCAGAAGGTAGGAAAACTGCCGATCCAGTCAGGTAGATGGGTTTCCTCTAGGAAATGGAGGAGTGGAGGGCAAGTAGTGCAGGAGTCTCCTGTGGTTATTTCCATCTCAAACAAGTATACTGTTTTGGAAAGCGTCGGGGGTCACATTTTCAGGGGAATATCGCACTGACAGCCAAGTTACTAGTGTAATGAATCTAGTATAATGTGAGGTATAACAGGTTCCACGCGATCGATGGTGATAGGGGGCTCTCTAGTCTGCAGCACAGACTGCAGTTTCTGTAGCTGATAGTGAGACCTCAGAATGGGGTGGTGCCTCCCTACTGTCTGGGTGAAGGATGGCTCGAGGGTGCAGAATATTCTGAAAGGGGAGAATGATCAGTGGGAGGTCGCTGTGCATTGGTACCAGTGACATAAGAGAAAAGGATGAAGTACTGATGAGAGAATATAGCAAATTAGCCTGGAGGATAATAAGCAGGATCTTGTGGGTCGTAATATCTGGATTACTCCCGGTGCCACATGCTAGCGAGAGCAGGAATAGCAGGGTAGAGCAGATGAATGCGTGGCCAAGGATCTGATACAGGGGAGAAGGATTCCCATTTTTGGATCATTGGAATCTCTGCTGGGGGAGAGGTGACGTGCATAACAAGGATGGATTACACCTGAATTGGAAGGTGTCTAATATCCAAGCAGGGAGATTTGCTAGTGCTACTCGGGAGGCATTAAACCAGTGAGGGCGTGGGGGTAATCCTAAAGAGATAGTGAGAAAGGAGGTAACCCTGAGGCTGGTACAGTTGAGAAGTTAGACAGGCAAGGGCAAGGCACAGAATGAGGTAGGACTGACAAGGTACAATAGACAATCGGTGCAGGAATAGGCCATTCTGCCCTTTGAGCCAGCACCACCATTCATTATGATCATGGCTGATCGTCCACAATCAGTATCCTGTTCCTGTCTTATCTCCATAAAACTTGATTCCATTATCTTTAACAGTTCTGTCCATCTCTTTCTTGAAATTATCCAGAGACTTGGCCTCCACTGCCTTCTGGGGCAGTGCATTCCATGTGTCCACTACTCTCTGGGTGAAGACGTTTCTCCTCAACTCTCTTCTAAATGGCCTCTCCCTTATTTTTAACCTGTGTCCTCTGGTTCTGGACTCACCCATCCGTGGGAACATGCATCCTGCCTCCAGAGTGTTCAACACTTCAATAATCTTGTAGGTCTCAATCAGATCCCCTCTCATTCTTCTAAACTCAAGTGTATACAACTCAGTCGCTCCAATCTTTCAACATATGATCATCCGCCAATTCCGGGAATTGTCCTCGTGAACCTACCCAACACTCCCTCAATAGCCACAATGCTCTTCCTCAAATGTGGAGACCAAAACTGCACACAATACTCCAGGTGCGGTCTTACCAGGGCCCTGTACAACTGCAGAAGGACCTCTTTGCTCCTATATTCAATTCCTCTTGTTATGAGGGCCAGCATGCAGTGAGCTTTCTTCACTACCTGCTGTACCTGCATGCTTGCTTTCATTGACTGATGTACATGAATACCGAGATCTCGTTGTACTTCCCTTTACCAAACTTGACTCCTTTTAGATAGTAATCTGCCTTCCTGTTCTTGCCTCCAAAGTGGATAACCACACATTTATCCACATTCAACTGCATCTGCTATGCATCCGCCCACTCACCTAGCCTGTCCAAGTAACCTGTATTCTCATAACATCCTCCTCACATTTCACCCTGCCACCCAGCTTTGTGTCATCAGCAAATTTGCTAATATTACGTTTAAGATGTTCATCTATATTATTAATGTATATTATCAACAGCTGTGGTCCCAGCACCGAACCTTGTGGTACCCCACTAGTCACTGCCTGCCATTCCGAAAGGAAGCGTTTATCACTCCTCTTTGCTTCCTGTCAGCCAGCCAATTTTCAATCCAAGTCAGTATATTCCCCTTTGTAAATCCATGCTGACTCTTAGGAATCCTATTACTGCTATCCAAATGAGCCATAATTTCATCTTTTGTAATTGACTCAGCGTCATTCTCACCACTGACATCAGACTAACCGGTCTATAATTCCTTGTTTTATCTCTCCCAACCTTTTTTGAAAAGTGGGACAACATTAGCCACCCTCCAATCTGACTCTACATCTCCTGATTCTGTGTATCCCCCTTCCCAAGGGACTGAACGTCATCCCTCATCAACAGGGCCATCCCACCCCCTCTGCCCATCAGTCTGTCCTGTTGATAGCACTGCACTGCATTATTTCAATGCAAGAGGTTTTACAGGGAAAGCAGATGAGCTTAAGATATGGTTTTGAACATGGGACTGGGATATAGTGGGTATGACAGAAACGTGGCTTAGGTTGGACAGGCCAGGTAGCTTAATGTTCCAGGGAATAGATGTAAGAGGAAGGATAGAAAGGGGGATAAGAGAGAAGGTGGAATGGTGTTTTTGAGTAGGGATAACATTATTGTTGTGCTTAGGGAGGATATTCATGGGGGTTCGCCCGTTGAAATTACTTGGGTGGAACTGGGAAATAAGAACAGGACGATCACCTTATTGAGGTTGTCTGTGTGGGTTTCATCCAGGTGTTCTGGTTTCCTCCCACAGTCCAAAGGTGTGCAGGTTGGGTGGAGAATCCAGGCTGGATTGCCGTATTGTTCAGGGATGGGCAGGTGGGTGGATTGGCCATGGGAAATGTTCAGGGATGTGCAGGCTAGGTGGATTGGTCATGGGAAATGCAGCGTTACAGGGGTAAGATAGGAGGCTCTGAGGGTCAGTGTGGATGTGATGGGCCGAATGGCCTGCTTCCACACTTGGGATTCTTTGACGACAATTCTACTGGTTTTAAAATAGTTGCAGAAAATAATAGATCAGATCTAAAAGTTGGTGTTCAAAATTGGACAAAGGTGAATTTTGATGGTACAAGGCAAGAACTTTCAATATTTCTTTGCAACCCCAGGTAAAGGGACGGCTGGAAAGTGGGAACATAAGAACAGAAGGAATAGGAGCAGGGGTAGGCCATCTGGCCCGTCAAGCCTGCACTGCCATTCAATAAGATCAGGGCTGATCTTTTCATGGCCTCGGCTCCACTTTCCTGCTCTCTCACCATAACCCTTAATTCGATTCCTGTTTGCAAATCTACATTTTGCCTTAAAGACATTCAAGTTGATAACATCAACTGCTACACTCAGCAGGGAATTCCACAGATTCATAACCCTTTAGCTGAAGAAGTTCCTCCTCAACTCTGTCCTAAATCAGATTCCCCCTTATTTTGACGCTGTGCTCTCTAGGTTGACCCACCTCCCAATGGAAATAACCTCCCTGCTTCTATCTTATCTATTCCCTTCTTAATTTTATTTTTTCCAATACAGCCTCCCATTCTTCTAAATTCCAACAAGTATAATCCCAGTCTATTCAGTCTCTCCACATACACCATCCTCTCAACTCCCAACTCAAACTAGTGATCCTCCTCTGCACCCCCTCCAGTGTCAGGAGACCAAACCTGTACACAGTACTCCAGGTGTGGCCTCACCAGCACCCTGTACAACTGCAGCATAACCATCCCTCTAGCAAGGAAGGACAATAAACCCTTCACCATCTCTTTTAGTCCCCTGGGATGCATTCCATCACGGCCAGGAGACCCATGTTCTTTTGGGCTGTTATCTTTTCCAACACTACCTCTTTACTGAGAATGACTGTTTCCATGTCCTCATCTGCCATTGCCTCCATAGGCCTGTGAAAATGAGACAACAAGAGTACATAGACAGTATGTTCCTGTTAAAGCCAAGTCTGGTAGGTGTAGAGAATGCTGTGTCTCTAGAGAAATTGAGGGTCTGGTCAAAAAGATGGAGAGATATGGCAGGTACAGACAGCTGGGTTTTAATGAATCCCTCAGAGTATGGGGCAATAGGAGTACACTCGAGGGAAAACAGGAGGGCAAAAAGGATACATGAGAGAGCTTTGGGGGGGAAAGAGGTTTAAGGACAATCCAAAGAGATTCTACAAAACACTAAGGACAAAAGAGTAACCAGGCAGAGAATAGGGACCCTCAAAGATCAACAAGGCTGTCTGTGGAACCACAGAAGGTGGGAGAGATACTACCCAAGGATTTCATGTCAGCTTTTACTGAAAGAAGATATGGAAGCTAGAGAGTTTGGAGAAATAAATAGTGATGATTTGACAACTGTCCATATTACAGAGGAGGTTGTACGGGATGTCTTATACATAAAGCTGAGTAAATCTGTGGGACCTGATCAGGTGTATGCCAAATCTTTGTGGGAAGTTAGGGAAGTGATTTCGGGTCCCTCGCTGAGAGATTTGTATCACCGATAGCCGGAGGTGAGGTGCTGCAAGACAGGAGCCATTATTTGAGAAAGGTGATGAGGAAAGGCCAGGGAACAATACACTGGTGAGCCTGAGGGTAGTGGCAGACAAGGTGTTGGAAGGAATTCTGAAGGACAGGTTTCTATGTAATTGGAAATGTAAGAAGTGATTAGGGATAGTCAGCATGGCTTTGTACATACATCACTAACTTGGACTTCAGAAAGACATTCAAAAAGGTTCCACATAACAGACTGGTTAGCAAGTTAGACACCATGGGATGCAGAGAGAGCCAGCTATTATATACAAATTGGCGGGAAGGTTGGGGACGGAGAGTAGTGCTTTTCGGACTGGAGGCTGTGATGAGCAATATGGTGTAAGGATCGGTGCTAGGTCCACTGATTTTCATCATTTATATCAATGATTTGTGTGTGAATATATGAGGTATAGTTAGTAGGCTTACAGTAGACATCAAAATTGGAGGTGCACTGGACAGTAAAGAAGGTTAACTCAGAGTACAATGGGGCTTCAATCAAATGGGCTGAGGATTGTCAGATCGAGTTTATTTCAGATAAATGTGAGGTGCTCCATTTTGGAAAAGCAAATGAGGGCAGGAATTATACACTTAATGGGAAGGTCCTGGGGGGTGTTGCTGAACAAAGAGATCTTTCAGTGCAGGTTCATAGTTCCTTGAAAGTGGAATCATAGGCAGGGTAGTGAACAAGGTGTTTGGTGTACTTGCCTTTACTGGTCAGTACATTGAGTAGTGGAGTTGGGATGTCATTCTGCGGCTGCACAGCACATTGATTCAGCCACTTCTGGAATTCTGCTTTCAGTCCTGGTCTCCCCGCTATCGGAATGATATTATGAAATTTGAAAGGGTTCGGAAAAGATCTGCAAAGATGTTGCTAGGGTTGAGGGTTTGAGCTATATAGATAGAGGGTGAATAGGCTGGGGCTGTTTCCCTGGAGCATCGGATACATTTGTGAGGAGCATGGATAGGATGAAATCCCAGAGTCTTATTCCCAGGATATGTGAGTCCAAAGCTTGGGGGCACAGGCTTCAGGTGTGAGGGAAAAGATTTAAAAGGGATCTAAGGGGCAATGTTTCCAGCTGAACATAGTACGTGTGTGGAAGGAGCTGCCAGAGGAAGTGTGGAGGCAGGTACAAGTACCCAGTTATGCCTTTGAGATGTTGTATGTGATTAGCAAAAGTTTAGAAGGATACAGGCCAAGAGCTGGCATATGGGATGTGATTAATTTAGGATATCTGGTCGGCATGGACAAGTTTTGGATCGAAGGGTCTGTTTCTCTGCTGTACATCTTTATGGCACTACTAAAATTAAGATGGGTTTCTCTTTTATGGAGAGTTAGCAGAAGATCAACTAATTCTCCTTGGAGCTGAGAAGGTTAGGCAGGGATTTCGACCAGGAGCAGATTTGTTTCCAGGATATTTAATTTACAGAGAGACAGACGGAGAAATTATTAACGTCACAATTTTGAGTAACTACCTTCAGGTAAATGGCAAATAAAACAGGTTAAAAATGTGAAGATTATTGTACTCACTAAGTTCTGAGCATCTGGAACAGTTTGGACGCAGATTCAGTAGTTATTGAGAAAACAAATTTGGAATTTAACTTTTTTAAGGAAGGATTTGGAGGGCTACAGACAAATGGGAGGTGAGTTGGGATAGACTGGCACCATCTCCAGAGGGGCCAGTACAGCTGAATAGCCCCAAACCCCTGTGCTCTGCGTTACTGCCCCATTCACTGTGAATGATGAAGCTCATCCCAGGGCAGAGTCCAAGAGACATACAGCATGGAATTAGACCCTTTGGTTGAACTGGTCCATGCCGACCAGATATCCCAACATTTGGCACATATCCCTCTACACCCTTCCTATTCACATGCCCATCCAGATGCCGAATGGTGTAACTGTACCAGCCTCCACCACTTCCCCAAACAGAAGATTCCATACAGGCACCCATCTCAGTGTGAAAAAAGTTGCCTCTTGGGTCCCTTTTAAATCTTTCCCCTCTCACCTTAAACCTACACCCTCTCGTTCTAGACTCCCCCACCCCAGGGAAAAGCCCTTGTCTATTTTTCCCATCCATACTCCTCATGATTTTAGAAAGCTCTATGAGGTCACCCTCAGCATCCGATGCTCTTGGGAGGAGCCCACTCATGTCACAATGGGGCCCAGGTGATTGACAGCAGCTTCAGACCAATAGGAGAATTGGCGTGATCCTTCGGCCAATGGGAGTGAATTGGGGTGGGTCCAGCAGGCCAACACATGGCCATGAGCTGTGCAGGCGCAGTGTCACTGTGAGAGAGGTCCTCATGAGTGTGAAGGGAGTGGGAGAGACTGCAAAGTCTGGGGAAGAAATTGAGTTATTGTGGACTGGGAGGGTTTATAAACGCACAGTTTTAGGCTGCTAGACTTAAATTAGAAATTCCTGGTAAATTAGAACCAAAAGAACTGCGGATGCTGTAAATCTCACTCAACAGCCAAAAGATACTGGAAAAGCTCAGCAGGTCTGGCAGCATCTGTGAAGAGAAATCGGAGTTAACATTTTGGATCTGCTGACCCTTCCTCAGAACTGATGCTACTGAAAAAAAATGTTGGTATATATGCAGAAGATCGGGGTTAAGGAGTAAATGATAGGTGGTGATAGAGTCCAAAGAGATGGGAGCAGTTGGACAAAGGAGTGGATAACGATCTGGCTGGGGCAGGGTGAATAGCCGTTTATGGGGACTGTTAGTGGCTAACTATAGCTAATGTGTAATGGTAGGTTATGTACTAACAAGGCCTGGTGTGTGGGTTAAGAGGCTATGGCGCTAGGACATTGGAGAGTTCAGGACCTAAATTATTGATTTTGATACTGGGGCTAGAGGGGTGCAGGGTCCCCAAGTAGAAGATAAGGTGTTGTTCTTCCAACTTGCGTTAACATGTGGCGCTGGAAAAGCACAGCAGGTCAGGCAGCATCCCAGGAGAAGGATAATCGACGTTTTGGGCATATTCCATTCATCAGGAATGCCGGGATTGGGAGTGGGGTGGGAAGTAAGAGGGCTGAGAGATAAATAAGAGGGATGTGTGGTGTTGGTGGGAAGTGGGCTAGGAAGGCAATGGGTAGATGTAGTTAGAGGGTAATGGAGATAGGGTGGAGTGGATAATTGGAAAGGAAAGTGGACAGGTGGGACAGTTTAAGGGCGTGGTGTCGAGTTGGAGGGTTGGATCTGGGATAAGGCAGGGGAGGGGAGATGAGGAAACCTTGATTCTGTGGTTAAAGGGTCCCAATTTCTTCCTCCAGGCGTCGGGTAGCTGGGATTTGGTGGTGGAGGTGGCCCATGACTTGCATGTCCTTGGAGGAGTGGGTAGGGAAGTTGAAGTGGTCAGCCACAGGATGGTGGGGTTGGTTGGTGCATGTGTCCCAGAAATGCTCCCTGAAACATTCCGCAAGTTGGTGTCCCAGGAGACAACATCGAAAGCAAAGGCCATAATAGGTGAGGTGTTTGGATGTGCAGGAAAATCTCTGCTGGATGGGGAATGGTCCGTTGGAGGTGAGGGGGAGGTGTAGGCACAGGTTTTGCACCTCTTGTATTGACAAGTGAAGGTGCTGTGAGTGGAAGGTGGGTTGTTGGGGAGCATGGCTCTGACTAGGATTCACAGGGAATGGTCTCTGTGGAATGCTGAAAGGAATGGAGAGGGAAATATATCTCCGGTGGGATCTGATTGTAGGTGGTGAAAATGGCGGAGGATGATGCGTTGTATCTGGGTGGAAGGTGAGGACTGGGGGGTTCTATCCTTGTTGCAGTTGGAGAGGTGTGGTTCAATGGCAGAGGTGCGGGAAGTGGTGGAGATACACTGGAGGGTATTGTTGACCACGTAGGAGGGGAAATTGCAGTCCTTGAAATATGGTGTGTTATGGAATGTTCTGGAATGTTCTGCCAGCTTGCATCAAGCTTCACTGGAACACTGCAGTAAGCATGAGACAGAGATGTTGGCCAGGGAACAGGTTCGTGTGTTAAAGTAGCAGGCAGCTGGAAGATCAGGGTCTGTTTTGCAGCAGAACGTAGATCATCAACTGCCATTTCCAGCACCTCCACTGAGCTGCTGCCAGACACAGGTTCCTGTCCCCTCCATTCACAGCTATTCACCCTCCCAGCAGATTGTTATCTACTCCTTTCTTTCCAAATGTTATTTTTTCTTTTGGGCTCTGTCCCCACCTATTATTTACTCTTTACCCCCCTATCTCCTGCAGTCCAAAGATGTGCAGTAAGGTGAATTGGCCAAGCTAAATTTCCCGTAGTGTTCAGGGATGTATAGGTTAGGTACATTAGTCAGGGTAAATGTAAATAATAGGGTCGGGGAATGGGTTTGGTTGAGAAACTCTTCAGAGGGTGAGTGTGGACTTGTTGGGCCGAATGGCCTGTTTCCACACTGTAGGGATTCTAATTTTCCCAGCTGCAGTCAGTTCTGAGTGAGGGTCACTGGACCTAGAGTGACCCTTAGTGTGTGCAGAAGGAGGAACGGGAAAGGGGAGTTGGATCAGTTTAGACTGGAAGGGTTTAATTACACTCTGTACAGGTAGTTAGGCCTGAATTAGAAACTCTTGGTCCCACGTTTACAGCAAATGGGAAAACGGCTGTGGGCCTCAGGCGGTGATGGGTTCTGGGTTATGGCCACCATCTTTATTGGGGACAAGGTACAGCGAGGCGCATGGGCATATCCTCTTCCTGGGTGGGGTCGGGGTGATTTGAAGAGGAGCATTTACACATCAAACACATACCAAGAGAAGTATTTGTCTTTACTGTTCAGCCTGCACTGACTGTGAGTTTTATTTTGTGAATTCATTTTATAGGATTTTATTTAATAATTGAGACAGGGATCTCAAAATCAACTTTCTATCGTCAGCAGGGTCATCAGGATCGGAATACCATTGACATTTAACTGGGGAAGGAGAAAGGTGTGTCTGTTCTGTCTGTGGGAAAGTATCTCTCTTTTTTCAAGCAAAAAGCAGAAAGATGTTCGAAGGGATCACCCTTTGGGTTTGTGCTCAATTCTGGGCCCTGAGAGGGAACACAGATTTGTCCAAATTACACCTCGTCTCTACATAGGAACTGTCAGATTTAGACCCAATCACCCACTTTCTGATGTTAACCTGTAAACTCCTCATTTTCAATTCCCTGCAAGCTTCTGATTAAAATTCCTTATGGACTCAAATTCCAGCACCATTTCGGGTGGAATGTTCCAGGTTTTGACAACTGTCTGTTCATTCAGAAACTGCTGAGGTCCGTATTGACTCTGGGGTTACAAAGGGCTGAATTGAAAGATGAGATGCAGTTCTTCAGCTCCCATTGAGATGCATTGGAACAGTACAGGAGGCTGAGGGCAGTGTAGGTGTGAGCAGACAATGAAAATGACAGGGCTGCACCGTGAGGGCTGCTTGGTTCAATGAGAGTGTTTTGGAGTTGGGTGTAAATAGAGCGAGGGGAGACAGGGAGAAGGTGAACCACAGCTTCAGTTTTAGTCCAGGCCATTCAGCAATTCACATGGTCCCAAAGGGAACAGCCAAGTTGTAAGCGATACCTGCTGAGTGTTTTTTTTAAAACAGTTTTTAAAGTGTAAAATGTCAGCTTAAGTAAAGATCGGGGCTTTTGATGATAATGGAAATGTTGGAAGAGAAGGAAGGTTTTTGCTCATTTAAATTCTCCTAATGGGAGTAACTAGCTGAAACTAGAGACGCATTGTTACAGGAGCCCTCAGACCCGTGGGGCGCTCCTCTTGTACAATGTGGGAAATAAGGGACACTTCCAGTGTCCCTGACGGCTGTGTGTGCAGGAAGGGTGTCCATCTGCAGCTACTGGGAAACTGCTTTTCAGACCTGGAGCTGAGAGTGGACTCACTGTGGAGCAATACTGAGAATGCTATGGACGGCACGTTTAGTGAGTTAGTCACACTGCAGGTGAGGGTTACACAGGCAGAAAGGGAATGGGTGACCATCAGATCAAGCAAAAGGCTCAGGAAGGGAGTGCAGGACTCCTCATGATCATTTCGCTTCTCATACAGATATTGTGCACCGCTTGGGATTCTATAAGGGAGGGAACAGGTGGGGTTGCCTCTCAGGGGAAATCAGCAACAGCCAGGTTCATGACCCCACAGAGAGCTCCGCTGCACAGAACGGGAGGAAGGAGAATGGCAGAGCTATAGTGACAGGGGATCCAGTAGTCAGGGTCAGAGACAGGCGCGTCTGTGGCCACTGACAAGAATCCAGGACAGTGGAATTGAACCCAGGTCCATTTATTGATAAAGTGCACAGACTAATAAAGGTCAACGTCCCAAATGCAACCTTCAGCACTTGGTCACCCTAAAGCTCTATTTTCCAGGGTCTGTGCACTTACTCTGAGCCCTTCAGAGGGATTGAAGGGGATGGGGAGAAAACAGGAACAGGATTGTGTTGTAGATCTACAAGCTAACCGTCACCCTCCCCTCTCAGTCTCCCCCCTCTGTCTCCCACCCCCATCGTACCTCCTCCCCACCGCAGGGAAAAGAACTTGTGTATTTACCCTATCCATGCCCCTACTGATTTTATAAACCTCTATAAGGTCACCCATCAGCCTCTGACGCTCCAGGGAAAACGGTGTATTCATCCTCTCCCTATAGCTCAAATCCTCCAACCCTGGCAACATGCTTGTAATACTTTTCTGACCCCTTTCATGTTTCACAATATTGTTTTGAGAGGAAGGAGACCCGAATTGCACGCAATATTCCAAGCATGACCTAACCAATGTCTGTATAGCCGCAACATGACCTCCCAACTCCTATACTCAGTGCTCTGACCAATAAAGGAAGGCATATTAAACACCTTCTTCACTATCCTATCTACCTACGATTCTGCTTTCAATGAGCTGTGAACCTGCACTCCAAGGTCTCTTTGTTCAGCAGCGCTCCCGAGGACCTTACCATTAAGTGTATACATCCTGCTAATATTTGCTTTTCCAAAATGTAGCACCTCACATTTATCTGAATTAAACTCCATTTGCCAATCCTCAACCATCTGACCAAGATCCCGTTGTAATCTGAGATAATCTTATTCACTGTCCACTACACCTCCAATTTTGATGTCATCTTACTAACAATACTTTCTATATTCACTTCCAAATCATTTATATAAATTATGAAAATTAGTGGATCCAGCACCGATCCTTTGTGACACCCCACTGGTCACAGGTCTCCAATCTGAAAAGTAACCTTCTGGCACCACCCTCTGTCTTCTACCTCTGAGCCAGTTTTGTATCCAAACGGCTCGTTCTCTCTCTGTATTCCGTGAGATCTAACCTTGCTAACTAATCTCCCATGGGGAACCTTCTTGAACGCCTTACTGAAGACCATGTAGATGATTTCCACCCTTTTGCCCTGACTTAAGTTCATGAGACGTGATTTCTCACACACAAAGCTGTTAATAGTATACAGGACTTAACTGTACATTGGAGTCTGCGTCACCCAGTTATGGGTGTTCATATTCTGGATAAAGTTCACGTACACCAGCTTTGTGTTAGTGACTGTGTATCGAGTCTTATTAATATCACCAACACAGTGAGTTCCTTTTCAAAGGCAGTCCCTATATCCCTAACCCTGCTCCCATCTGCTCTGTCTCCTCCATCCCCACCAGAGACAGTAAGTGGTAGGAGCTCATGGAGTTTCCATGTGAGTGAGACGGAGAACATCTTCCCTTCTTTCCTCTAGTCCACTAAGAAATGGTGGTAGTGTCCTTACCTCTGGACCAGGAGGATCAGGTTCAAAGTTGAGTGACAGCATCTTTGAAGTGGCTGATTGGAAAACCTGCCCAAGCCACCAGGCCATACTGTCTCCCAGCTGTCCCTGCCTGAGCCTCTAAACAAAACCTTCCTGTAGTTTCTCTCCTGTTAGACTCTCCCATTGCTCAGTTTGTCCAGGATCCCCTCCTGCTGCTGCACTGCTCATGTCCCTCACTGACCTGTCCATCCCCCAGTGTCCTCCACATTCATTCATTGTTTACAATCCCATTGTCCCAGTCCTCCAGCCCCGCCCCCTCCACCCTATTGGGCAGTGGCTGCTGTCAATCACTCAGGCTCCTGTGTGATCTGGAGCATGCTCAGCAGGAGGGGAGACCGGTGCATGGGCGCAGTGCTGGGCAATTGTTGGTGTATGTGCAAGGTGGGTCAGTGCCAGGGAGAGCGGCTGTGGGTGTGTGGGATTGATCTTTCATTGGCAGCTCACTCCCTTCCTCCCTCTGGGAACAGGTCCCAGGGGAATGGCCCCTCCCCTGGTATCGGGACGAGTGGTCGGCGTATCAGTGGGGGAGTATTTTGCAGAAAGTTATCAGAACTCGGGTGAAGATTCAGGGATGTTACGGAGAGGAACATTCATTTTAGTTCATTTTTATTCAACCAGATATGATTTGGCCAGTGTGTGCAGGATGGTTCTCATCAGAGGATCGGAGTAGGGGAATAAATAAGAGGTTCCAGATTGGGGGGGAAAACGTCAGTCCGTTCTGTCCCAGAAGGAAGCCCTGGGAGGTGTGGGGAGGATTCACCAACACCCAGGAGGCTCCGAGTCAGACTCATTGATTTGATTAGATTAGATTTCCTACAGTGTGGAAACAGGCCCTTCGGCCCAAACAGTCTACACCGACCCTCGGGTTACCCACCCAGACCCATTTCCCTCTGATTAATGCATCTAATATTATGGGCAATTTAGCCTGGCCGATTCACCTGACCTGCGCATCTTTGGATTGCTGGAATCGAACCTGTGACCCTAGTGCTGTGGGGCTGCCGTGCCATCGTGCCACCCCTTTTCTTGGTTTTTAGTCTGTAGGCAGGAGCTAGGAAGCTGAATTGAAAGAGAGGAGAGTGTTAGAACTAGGTGTGGAGGGAAGGAGTGAGGAGATTATTTTGGATTTCAGTTCACAGAAGAGAGAAATTGTGAGACTGAGATTTAAAGCTTTGGGGGAACAAAGAAACTGCAATTTAATACTATAATTGTCTTATGAATTTCCATCCTGTGTTAACGGTGGTGACTTGTTTTCTTTGTTGTAGAGAACTGAAAGGGCAGATTTGCAGATGAGAAATTTAAATTGAACTTCATTTTCAGTTTTGATAGTTACTTGATCCGTGCCGATCTGAATATCATTGGCCTTTTTCATGTGGAAGGGAAGGTGTGTAATCTGTCCGTGGGTGAATATTTCAAATTTCAATGTATAATTTCAGTTACATCACACTGCAAATTTTTGCTATAAACTCTGTGTTATGATCGAGCCCTCCACAATCACCTGATGAAGGAGCGTCGCTCCGAAAGCTAGTGTGCTTCCAATTAAACCTGTTGGACTACAGCCTGGTGTTGTGTGATTTTTAACTTTGTACACCCCAGTCCAACACCAGCATCTCCAAATCATGACTCCTTTGGGGAGGGTGGTGAGTTTTGGATTCAGCTTTCCAGTTATTACCATAAGAAGATGAGCACTGGGTACAGGAGAGGGAATGCAGCCCTTCGAACCAGCCCCACCATTTAATACGGTGATGATTGAGCTCACCTCGGTCTCAGCTGGGTTTTCCTGCCTGCTCTCTCTCACCCTTCATCTCATTGCAAATTCAACATCTGTATCTCTTCATTAAATCTGCTCATTGTCCTGGCATCCACTGCATTTTGAAGAGGGAATTCCACAGATTCACAGCACATTGAGGTAGGTACATTCTTCTTCATGAAATTAGAATAGAATCCCTACAGTGCAGAAACAGGGTATTCGTCCATGGAGTCCACACCAACCCTATAATGAGCATCCCATTCAGACTCACCCATTCCCTGTATTTCCCATGGTTAATGGCTTAACCTGCACAGGCATGGACACTGTGGGCAATTTAGCATATCCAATCCTCCTAACCTGCACATCTTTGGACTGTGGGATGAAACGGGAGCACCCAGAGGAAACCCGCTCAGACATGGGGAGAACGTGTAAACTCCACACAGTCACCTAAGGCTAAAATCAAATCCAGGTCCCTGACACTGTGAGTCAGCAGTGCTAACCATTGAGCCACCTCTGCTTAAAATCTGCTCCTCCTATTCACTTCCCACGCCCCAGTTGGCTGAATCTATATTCCTTACATCAGAAAATCAGGTTGTGGAAGCAGGTGTCTCAGTAAAACCCAGTGACAGCCCATATGTCCTGTGTGTCTGAATGGGGATCCTATACACAACACCCTCCAGTCCACATTTTTCATACACTTTCCAGAGACAGGGCTCCAGTGGCTTCTTGGGGACTACAACTCCCACATTCCCTGTGGCAGGGACCACACGTGTGTGGGGAAACCCCGCACTGTACATGTACAGAATGTGGGCGGGTTTTGGAGCATGTGCTTTAGGTAAGTATACTTTGCAGAAAGTATTTCACACTGTGATTGGCTGGGGAAGGGATGCATCTGCTTCTGGTATTGATCTGTTAGGGGGTCACCACACCCATGTAGGACCACTCTCCATCCCCAATTCATTGTAATGCTGGGAATCAACAAATGGGAAACAAAGAAGGATCTGACCCATTCTCCCAGACTGAAGGTTCCTCTTCTGTCCAGGATCTGCCACCTCCCTTTCTGTTTCCTTTTGTTTCATTCTGCTGTTACATTATTGACTTGCAGCAACTGAAGGGAAAGGAAGTGAACCCAGAAAGGGTGCTGAGTCTGACCAGGGACGGGAAGTGGTGGCATGGATCTGTTTATCAGTAACTCCATGACAATGGGCAGGGTGTACATTAGGGGGTAGCAGAGTCAGAATGGTGGGAGAGAGTAAGTGGGCTGGAGGGTAACAGCTTCGGGGGAAGAAAGGGGAAAAAGATATTCCAAAGAAGCTAGAATTGTCTGCTCTGAATTTCTAATCTGTACATATTCCTTTATACAGGGTGCTAGATGGTGAAGGTTTGCAGACTGAAATCTCAAAATCATGTGCAGATTGTGATTATGTTAACCAGCATTTGAAGAACCAAAGATAGAGAATCACTCGGCCAAAATCCTGCAACACTCACACACAGCATTGTCGGTCTATCTGCACCAAATGGACTGTGAATGGTTCAAGACAGCAGCTCACTCCCATCTTCTCAAGGGTAACTAGAGATGGGGAATAAATGCTGGCTGAGCCAGTGATGCCCATATCCTGGAAATGGTTTCTATCTCTAGTTGCTGAACCCCAGTTGATGTTACTGCAGGATGATGAGGGACGCTGAGTGCATCCTCCAGGAGGCAGCACCATCACATTACCCCTGCCTACACCCACACAGTAACACCGCCACGTCACTGGAACAAAAGGTAGTGAAACCAAAGGAGGACTTAGATATAGTTCTTCGAGGTAAAGTCATGAAAGGGGATTGGAACACAGCAGGAACAGGAGACTGAGCTGGATGGTCAGCTGTTTCCCATTGAATGTTGGAGCAGGATTGAAAGGCTGAATGGTCTCCTCCTGCTGCTATCTCCCAGGTATGTATATAGCCATGGAGCCCGGGTAGGAAGGAGTGGGCAGGGATTCTCCAGGAGATTGCACTTCCACAACAGGTTTCAGTGAGGGAAGGTTTGATGGATTTTATTTAACATTTATCTTTAACACAAAGTTTGTAAATTTTGGTTTTAAAATGTTGTAAAAGTTTTTTGCACAGCAAATAAAATTAAAGAAAATAAATTAAACTGTCTGAATATAACAGTTTTAAAACTTTCAACCACTGTAAAACAAAATCCCTTTTGTCACGGACACCATCACTTTCCAGTTACTCAAGCTCCAGGGAAATATTCCCTCCCTGTCTGAACCTTTGGTTTGATGTAATTGCTTTTCAGGTCTCCTTCTGTGAGCTGCGAAGCGTTCTTTTTCCCCATTTCCCTGACACAGAAATGTTATCACAGCAACCTTCCCACCATCAAAATCATCATTATGCCATTTTGCTTTTGGTTAACATATAATCACCAGCAGTGCAAAAGTGAGGACTGCAGATGCTGGAAACCAGAGCCGAGATTAGAGTGGTGCTGGAAAAGGGCTTTTGCCAAAACGTTGATTTTCCGGCTCCCCGGATCCTGCCTGACCTGCTGTGCTTTTCCAGCACCACTCTAATCTAGACATATCATCACCAACAGTAAACCATTTGTGTAACCAATTGAATATTTCCAAAGAAAGCCCATTACGGGCCAAGCAAACCATTACAAGTGACAGAGTGAGAAGGGACTAAATCAAAGTAGAGTTGTGGGGAGGGGGCAGCAGTGGGGATAAAGCACTGTATCCCCTGCGGTGCCCACCTCTATCTAAAGGCATCGAGAGAATTGATACACACCACATGGTCCTTCTCCAAGGACACCCGGCTGTGTAGCCTTTATCCTCAATCATAGAATAGAGTCCCTACAGTGTGGAAGTAGAGCACTGGCCCATCAAATCGCGCCGACCATCCAAAGAACATCACACCCAGAGCACGCTATCACTGTAACACTGCATGACCCATGGCTGATCCACCTAGTCTGCACAATCCTGGATACTGTGGACAATTTAGCATGACTGATCCACCTGCACATCTTTGGACTGTGGGAGGAAACCAGAGCACCTGGAGGGGACCCACACTATCATGGGGAGAATGTGGGGACTCCACACAGGCCGTTGACCAAGGCTGGACTCCAACCTTGTACCTGATGCTGTGAAGCAGCAGTGCTACAATCACAATTTAAATCAAAACAGATGATCCTTGCGCATTGTCACATTACTGTTTTTGGAGACTTACTGCCCAGAGAGACAGCCTGAGGTTCAGAAAGTGGCAATGTAAGATCAGTCAACTCCAGCCCAGTTAATGTGGTTAACAACAACATCAATACTCCAACAGTGTCATCATGTACAAGGTCAGAGAAACTGATCCATCAGCCTGAAACTGACTGACCATGTGGCTGTCAGTGACTCCAACACAAGTGAATGGAAACATTGCTCAGAGCCTGTTTCTGTAACATTCAACTCAACCAGGAAATAAAAAACATGAATAATTAGCTGAAAACAAGGCAACTGCTCTGTTAGAGTCAAAATCATTCAATGTTCAGTTATTGGACATTATTGACTCTCAGAATATTCTAACCTGCAGAATCACAGTAAAAGGGGAAAGTAAACAACATTCTTGGCAAAGACTTAATGAACCAACTGCTTGTATAAAACAGCTCAGAACAAAGGGGCTGAATCCTCCACAAACTGACAAACACAGATACCATCAGATTTATAGATAAAGATTGGAATTCTTTGGAAAAACACTTCCCTGCTTATGGTTTGCAGTAGAAACCATTCTCAGTGATCTGCCACTTATTTCCTTTGAAAAGAGTCGCTGTTTCCCCTCAGAAAAGCAGGTGTGTCGCGCACTTACAGACTGACTTACAGACAAAGGAAACCTGATCTGAGACTCGCAGGTTAATGAAGCTATTAGTGACAGCCCATTGCACACAACAAGAGCTTAGACCACAACAGATTCTAGTGAAACCAACAATGCAATGAAAAAGGTGAATTAGTCTTTATAATCATGCAGCCTCTCTCAATCAAATAATCCTAGTCAACTTCTAAACATTTTAAAACTATTAATATCAATATATACATATTTATTTACTTTCCTAATTTCCTGCAAAAAATATATCTGATTATTCTCTTCAAAATATATGTTAAATGGTCAATTCATAATCACAATTTATTTCCAATTATTCTTAGTATAAAACAACTTGCAAACTAAAATAGTTTTCATGGTAATAATGACAATGGAAACTTTGTTATGTAGTTTACCCATATGTCCAAATATTGTTTTGGTTCATTATTGTAGTGAAGCTAAAATTAAAGTCTATTTATTTTCTCTGATATCCTTCCATTACTTTATTCCCTAATAACAATGCCCATGGTGTAATGGGTGACAAGCATTAAATAAAATTGAATTTTCATTGCAAGAACTTGTGCAAATAATCACATATTATTCAGTTCATTCATTGTCGTTGATTATCATCATTTTCACCATATGATCACGTTAAATTCACTTAAATAATCACAGTAGAATTTTCACTTCTATAGATATGTCAAGTGAATGTCAAATTACTCATATTTCAAGTCAAACCAAATTTACATTTTGTTCTGTTTTATTCCAGGAATGACAGGATGTGTTACGTTATTATGGGAAACAGGAACAAGTGAAGGTGGTGCCTCTCAGACGCGAGACCTGAAAGCCAAAGAGCCAGGTGGTAGTTACAGTGGGGGAGGTACCGAGTCTCCCACTATCCTCAGAATGCAGTGAGGATGGTGACACTGACTGGGACGGGTTAGATGACAAAGCGCCCACGTATGGACAGAGAGAGGACAATAGGTGGGTTGACCCACCGCCCTGTAAGGCCCAGAAGGCCGTGTCTGTGGCACCGCTCGGCATCAAAGCTCAAACTTGGACAGACGGGAGGGGGACAAGAAAGGGAACTGACAGAAACCAAACTGAACCGTTTATCCAGCTGAACGACAGATGTTGGTGAATGACCACCCAGCCTGATAGAGAAATGGTAATAATGGGCCTTATTGGGTGAATACAGATAAATTAGTTGAGATACAGTCTCACCGATGATGGTGTCAGGCCAAGATGCCACGATGTGTACAGCAGAACATGTCTCTGCAATGAGATGGTGAGGGTGTGAGCCGGTTCCCCCCAGTGCACAGCCGATCAGTGGCTCCAGGCATTTACAGATATTACAGGGACACACTGGGGAGGGGTCAGGCTGAATGGGCTAAAATAACCTTGGTGACTCAGGGACCCAAGGGTAATATCGAGGATCATACAGAGAGGAAACCTAAGGTGTGTAAGGACCACTGGGGATTACCAACCCCCAACCTGTGATGATGAAATAGGTTGATGTGTTTAAAGATAACATGGGACCATATTTAACTGTAATTATAAACATGGGACTCCCAGTGGGAGATAATTCTAACCACCTTCTGAATTGGGCCATGAGAGCTGAGGCAAACTCAGAAACACAGGGGAATAGCTGCAGTACAGGGAGGGTAACCAGACCCACAATGTTACAAGGGAAGCAGGAAAGGGTACATAGCCAAGGAACGGAGGCAGAGAGAGGGAGGTAGATGTTCACATTGTGTGTGCACCTGTGTTCATGTAGGCACATGAATATTCATTGATGCTGTGCTTGGGAACCAGCAGAACATAATATTGATACAGGAGCATCTATATCAGTTACCGATACGGATTTGCCCCTCACTCCTCAATTACTAAAATGAGAGCAGTTGGAGAGGGAATCGAGGAAGCTGGATGAAATAAACCTGTCCCGATGCAGATCATGGATACGGCAAAATATATTCAGATATGGGAGTGTGAAACTGAGGAAAGGACCATTCTGGGAGTTGCCATTTTAGAACCATTCCGAACAACTATTGATGTAGAGACACAAACTGTAATATGGGAACAACCTGGCCAGGCCCTGGGACAGGAAGCAAAGGAGAGGCGACATCTCCAGAGTAGTTACCTTGCAGGGAGACTGGAGCAGTCAGAGAATCTGGAGAGTTATAGCAGGGCGGGTAACTCAAACAGGAATGTGGATTGTTATCTGTAGATCCTGTAAAGATCGAGGGTCCTCTCACTCCCCACACAAACAGGATCCCATTAAAGCTGGGGCTGAGGAGGCAGTCATTGTGACAGTAACAGATTGAGAGAAGCAGGGAATAGTCAGACTAACAGTATCCCAGACTAACTCACAGAAACCGAAAGGGTCATCCCACCTCACTATTGATTATACCTCCCTCAGTAAATCCGCCACTAAACAGTATCCTACAGTAGCGAACCACACCACTTCAGTTAATGGATTAAAATTGCAACAGGATACAGTCTCAGCCCTTGATATTGTGAATGGGTTCCTGTGGACCTGGAACAGCAGAATAAGCTGGTATTTACTGTCTGAGGAAAGCAGTAGACCTGGATCCAATTACCTCAGGGATCCCATAATATTCCAGTATATCCCACCGATACATGGCTGATGGAGTTCGTCAATTTAATCTTACCAGCACCTCATTACCTCAGTTGGAGAGAAAGAACATATCCAGATATCACACAGAGTATTGTGTTGGATCAGGCAGGCCGAGCTTAAAATTAACCCACAGAGCGTGGGAAGGTAGGGGGAGACGTACCTGGGACATCACATCAGGGCGATCAAATCAGGAAGGGAGGGGACAATCCCAGTGTAACGAAAGATCATGATTTCAAAACTATACACCCACACACCGTGAAGGAGATAAGGCAAACTTTAGGATTGTTCAATTATTGGAGGACTTTTGTCGAGAATTACCCAGAAATGGCAGAACCATCACGAGCCCTGACAGAAGCACTGACATTAGCCAGGGGTCAGGGAGTCAGCACATACACAGACAGACAGCATGCCTTTGGTATAGTTCATGACCAATTGATAGCCTGGGCTTGGTGGGGCACATAGAGCATGAAGGACAGATCAGAGAGTTTGTGGAAGCAGCTAACTTTCCCAGTGAAGCAGCAATAATGAAGATTATAGCTCACAGGAAAGTAGAAACCCCACACTAACAGGGCAGTGAGTATGTGGGGAAGGCGGGTGAATAGACAATAGATGCAGGAGTAGGCAGTTCTGCCCTTCAAGACAGCACCACCGTTCATTATGATGATGGATGATCATCCTCAATCAGTATCCTGTTCCTGCTTATCCCTATAACCCTTGATTCCACGATGCTTAATAGCTCTATGCAACTCTTTCTTGAAAGTATCCAGAGACTTGGCCCCCACAGCCTTCTGGGGCAGAGCATTCCATCCCACTACTCTCTGGGTGAAGTAGTTTCTCCTCAATCTGTTCGAAGTGGCCTACCCCTTATTTTTAAACTGTGCCCTCTAGTTCGGGACTCACCCATCAGCGGAAACATGCTTCCAGCCTCCAGAATGTCGAATCCTTTAATAATCTTGTATGTAAAATACTGACTGAAACAGTGAAGACATTCGAGGAGATGGCAATGGGCATAGCTACAGAAGTGAGAGAGGAAGGTTGAAAGATATTCCCAGAAACAGTCCCACAACAGGAGAAACAGGAATGGGAAAAGGGTGGGGCAATAATAGGACAAGACAGAGTCTGGATGATCCAACAGTGCCACCACACTGTATAAGACAAACATTATTAAAAACATATCATGGGCTGAACCATATGGGGCAGGATACAATGCAATAGCAGATGATCCACGACAATCCTTGCCTAGAACAGGGAGAAATACAGCAAGGTTTTGTCGAAGGTGTGTAGTGTGTTCACAGTGTGAGCCAGGGAAAGCAATCAGGATAAAATGGAGGCAGCAGCAGGGGCCCATGGGAACAATTACAGATGGATTTGACACACACACCCATCCCAGTCCCAGGGAAGGAAGTCCTACTGGGTTTTAATAAATAGGTTTACTCATTGGGTGGAAGCATTCCCCTGCAGATTATGACCAAGGGACAAATGTTACAGGGAACATAGCTAAAGAGCTATGTGCCCTGTTTGGTACTGAACAGAATACCCATTCCTCCATACCACCCCCAGAGCTCTGGGACAGTAGAAGGAATGACGCAGACACTGACAGCTAGTCTGACTAAGGCTCTCTCAGAGACAGGACAGCGATGGGTTAGAGTACTCCACACCAGCCTAATGAAACTGAGGACAACCCCAGCAAAGGGTATGGGGCTGTCCCCCTTTGAATTAGTGACTGGATGGACTATGCAGATGCCACAGGGTGTGGTAGTGGGAGGGCCGGAGATGTGTGGTAGTGGGACAGCCGGAGATGTTTGGTAGTGGGACAGCCGGAGATGTTTGGTAGTGGGAGGGCTGGAGATGTGTGGTAGTGGGAGGGCTGGAGATGTGTAATGACAAGGATAGGGTTAAACCATTTGTGAAAGAACTGGCAAAGCAGCTGCATGGGCTGAGAGAATCAGAGACTGTGAAAGGGAACACGGAAATATCCGAGCTGACATTCCAAACCCTGGAGTTCAGGTCAGGGGGAAAATATTACTGGAACGTATGAAATAAACACATCAAAATGCTGGAGTTATCTGGGGGAGCCAGAGAGAGACCTCTCCCATCATGCATTAGTAAGGAGCTCTGAATAAACGTTGGTCATGCTGCTCATCACAGAACTCAAGGCTCCTCTTTGATATTTCTCCCAGCAACAGTTGTGCAGGGGCATGTTGCCGGCTGGAGGTCTATGGCTAGTGCTGTTCCACAAGGATCAGACCTGGGCCATCTGTTGTTTGTAATGTATGTAAATGAAAAGTTTGGAAATGTAAAAGATTTAATGAGCAAGTTTGTAGATGGCACAAACTGTTGAAGTTGTGAATCGTGAAGAATGATGTCAAAGGATACAGCAAGAAAGAGATGAGTCAGAAAGTTTTGTGGAGAAATTGCAGATATATTTTAATTCAGACAAGTGTGAGGTGATGCGTTTTGGAAGACACATAGCAAGAGGAATGTATACAATAAACGGAAGGGCCCTGAGCAGCACTGATAAACAGATGGATCTTCAGTTGCAAGCTGAAAGATCCCTGAAAGTGGTGAAGGAGGTGAATGGCAGGGCTTGCCTTCTTCTGTCAGGGAGTGAATATAAACCTAGAATCAGGCCACCTTTGGGGTATTGTGTGCCGTTTTGATCACCTTATTATAGGTAGAATGTGAAGGGTTTTGGGAAGGTGGAAACAGGTTTACCAGGATGTTGCCTGGATTGGGATAGGTTGGAAAATCTTGGATTGTTGTCTTTGGAAAATCAATGGCTGTGGGGTGACCCAACTGGCACAGACAGAGTTTGTAAACCATGGTTTACTCCAGAAATTGAATCTCTTGTTAAGAAGAAGAAAGAGGCTTATGTGTTGATGAGGCAAAATGGTACAGATGAAGCAATAGAGAGTTACAGATCAGCTAGGAAGGATTTAAAGAGAGAGTTTAAAAAAACAAAGGGAGGACACGAGCAGTCTTTAGCAAACAGAATAAAGGATAACCCTGAAATTTTCCATAGGTATGTGAAGAATAAAAGGATGATTAGGGTAGGAATAGGGCTAATCAAAGACAGAAGTGGGAAGTTGAGTGTGGACCGTGCAGAGATCGGAGAAGTGCTAAATGAACATTTCTCAATGGTGTTTACACAGGAAAAGGGGAATATTGTAGAGGACAAAACTTGGTACGAGATATTAGACTAGAAAGGATTGAGGTTAGTTACACACAGGTGTTATCAATACTAGAAGGAGTGAAAGTAGACAAGTCCCCATGGGGTTTATCCGAGGATTTTCTGGGAAGCTATGGAAGAGCTAGCAGAGCCTTTGGCTTTGATATTTGAGTCATCATTGTCAATGGGTTTAGTACCCGAGGACTGGAGGATTGCAAATGTTGTGCCCTTTTTCAAGAAGGGCAGCAGACATGACCCAGGTAATTATAGACCAGTGAGCCTTCCTTCCATTGTAGGAAAGGTTTTGGAAAGGATTATAAGAGATAACAGTTATAATCATCTAACAAGCTCCCATTGTCTTACCTCCCCTCCATATTAGCATAGGTAAGTGAATTCCCCATTTACTGAAGGAAGAACCCTCCAGCCTTAATCTCTTCCCATCAACACATAATCATGAACATTACGATAATCAGTTTCTGTAATCCATTCATACGTTATCACAGGACATCGCCATTCATCAAGCTTTGTAATGTCATAATTACCAGCTTTAAATTATGTAATGACAATCGCCCATGTGACTGATATGCCTTTGTCTAATTCCTATTAAATATACTGTCTCTGTGGGTAAGGCAGAGATTCATGAAGAAGAGTCTCTACAAGTAGGCACTTTGCTACTTTAGAGATGCTTTAAAACTCTCGCCGGCTGTCCGATAATAAAGCTACTGCTGTTGTGCAGAAAACTTGCATCGTCTGGATTTGTGGAACAAAATAGTCATCAACAATGAAGGATATGAGTGATCTTCAGGATGTGGAGTACAGACTTACTGGAGTGGTTCACTGATGAAGAAAATGCAGTCATTGGATTGATTTGAAGAAATTGCCATTTTCTTTGAAGTAAACAAGCTAAATATATTTTTGATAGAGCTGTATAAGATTATAACAGACCTAGATATAGCAGACAAAAATATCTGTATTCGATAGGCGATGGTACAAGAATTAAGATCAGATGTAAGGTTTTGAGACAGAGGGACATGAACAAGTGTTTCTGCTGTCTGTATTGGCTAGAAATATGCAGAACATTACCTATTATGGTGGTGCAGGCAGAGGAGAAGATGAATGATTGATAAAAACAATTATATCAGATCTGAGGGAAATAAACTTGCAAAGTTTGTGGGACATATGGGCAGGGAGAATATGGGATTCTGCTACAGAGAGCCAGCTTGGATTTGATGGGCCTCTCTCTGTGCTATAATGCATTTTATTTGGACTTGCTTAACTTGCTGTGGTCACCGATTAAGTTGTCATTTAGGTAAATCTGTTCAGTGTTCCTACTCAGACCAATACAGTCTGTCCTTCCACAGCAGGAGATAATGTTTACTGCTTTATACTGGGTTCTGGTGTGTGTGTGTGTGTGTGTGTATATATATATATATATATATGGAGGAGGGGGTGAGGGTGTAACGGTGTGTATAACAGTCTGCCAGCATTTATCTGAAATGGCAAAACACTAGTGCAGCCACACTAGGGACAGACTCTGGAAATGTGGGGAATGTCAAAAGGGAATTCTTTGCCTATCCCACCTGGAAACTGGCCAAACCAGTCAGACTGGGGAGAAGCTGTTCACCTGCTCTGTGTGTGTGTGTGTGTGTGTGGGTGTGGGTGGTGGGGGGGCGGGAAGGGATTCACTCAGGCATCCATCCTGCTGAGATACCAGTCAATTTACTCATAACCACAGTTGGATGATTTTTTTTCTCTTTTTCACACCAAGTAATGAGCAACGGTTTTGGCAGTTCATAAAGTTTTGCATATCGAGAACTTCGTTTTGGAAATGTTCACAACATTTCTGAACTGTCGACCACATTGCTGTGGGTCTGAAGTCACAATGTAGGCCAGACCAGGTAAGGATGGCAGCTTCCTTCCTGAACGGGCATTAGTGATCCAGATGGGCTTTTCTGGCAATCGATTAATGGTCATCATTAGATTCTTAAATTTTCAAGTTTTTTAAAAATTAATTCAAATTCCCCCATCTGCTGCAGTAGGCTTTGAACTCAGGTCTCCAGAACTTTATCTGGGGCTTTGGATTAACTGTCCAGCGACAATATCACTCGGCCAATACTTCCTCACATCACTGTCCATCTGCACAGAGTAAACAGCGATTTTCTGGTACATCAGGACTGACATAAGGACTGGTTAATCACACATACATTTGCTGAATAATTGCAGGAGCTGGATGTTGATGGGCTATTGACATTCATCTATGAACCATGTATTCTGAGGTTTGTTTCTGATCATGATTGTAAACACCATCAGTCTTGTTATCTTTTGGGGATAAGAACAGTTTCAATTACCTTTCTGTTAAATACCTAGCAATCAAGTCGATCCCATAACTCTCAGGCAGATTAGTTTCCTTTGAAGAGCTCCTCATCTCCCCAACCTCCTCCATCCTCACCTCCAACAGGACAATAATCTCACAGAGTCTCTTTGTGACTATGAATGAGACAATCTGATCAGCTGCTTCTTTCCCTACTCCTATGTCAAGTTGGATCTTAATCTCCCCTTGCTGCAGTTGTGATCCTGCATCATTGTACAGCGTTGCTCGTATTTCATGTCTTGGCCTATCAGTGTTCAGGATACTGCATGTAGCTTCTTGTACATCGGGTTTACAGTGCAAGAGTTTAGCTCTTGCCTTCCAACAACAGTAGAGTCGTACTCCAACAAAGCTTACAGAATCACGGCCCAGCATATTCCCCAACTTCCCTCCTTCCATCAAACCAGAGGATCAGCCCTCATTCAACTGAGAGAATTCAGGAGGGCATGGCAGTAACAGCAGCATGAATACCTACAAATGGGGTGTTCACCTGATGAAGTTACCAAACAGCATAAGCAGCAAGTGATAGACAGAGCGAAACAATCCAGTAAACAACGGAACAGATCTAAGATCTGCAGTCCACCACAACCAGTTGTGATTGAAGTCAGAGCACAGTTGGAGTTCTGAGGACAGTTCTCTCCAAGATATTAATCAACAAGAATGTCAGACTGGATGAATCATCATAAAACTGAAGTCCATTTGATATTAATATGTTTACAATCAGTGTTCAATTCGCCACATGTAGCTGAAGGTAAAGATAATCTTCAAGTGATTGTAACAGTGAAGACACCGGAATACTTATTCAGCAAATTAAAACCTGTTGTGTTAGTAATAATTTTAAAGAGATATTAAAAGTAAGGTGACTTGAGTATAATGGACGAAATTTATTGGTGGGTATCTGAAATGTGAAGTTAATTTAGGATTAGTTAACAAACAAACACATGGTAGGGAATCCCAGCCCCATGGAGTGCACATTCAGTTCCATGTGGGAAAACCAGGACACTTCTTGTATCAGCAACAACCACAAGAACACGGAGGTGACACTGGAACACTAGTTTGACCACGGCTAAAGTACTGCACTCACTCTTAGTCCCCACATTCCAGGATTGATGTGATCACACCAGAGAGGGGACAGAGAAGATTGATCAGAATGTTTCTCTGATTGGAGAATTTCTGCTCTGAGGAAAGATTGGATAGGTTGGGGGAGGGGGGGGGGGGGGAGGTTCCCAAGGAAGATGAACTGAGATTTAATTGATGTGATGAAATGCTGAGGAATCCAGGTAGAATGGATAGGAAGCAGCTATTCATTAACAGAGCCATCAGGAACTAGAGGTTTTAGATTGAAGATAATTCTCAGAAAAAAAGAGGAAAGGAGAATTTATTTCCCTCAGAGATGGTGGAGAGCAGGATCTCACTGATGGGGTGACAGAGGCAGTTACCAGCATTACATTTGAATAAAAGTACGTGGATGGAACTGAAATGTTGGAACGTGCAGGGCAATGGACTAAGTTCTGCAGAATGGGATAAATGTGATTTATTTGACATTTCTCCAGAATATTAAACTCCAGTCCAATTTGAGAAGTTAAACATCATTAGACTTGAGCTCCAAATGTCAGAATAAAATTATCAGAAAGTTACAGCACAGATCAAAGCCACTTGGCCCATCCTCCATGTGTTGGCTGTGATAGAATGACTCAGGCTTTACAGCGTTCTGTACTCACCAATGAGAGCAACAATTTCAGACTGTAGACGCTGTCCTCTATGTTGTTATAACCTATTTTCTCAAAGTATTTCTTTGGCAGCTGCATATCTTGTTTCCTTGTTTCTTTCCCAGCCCTAAATCTATTCCCCTTGGCCTTGAGGGACTACCATTTCTGCTGTTTAATCTCTCCTGCCTTCGCCTATGTGACAGACTGCCTTTCTGTCCTTGTCTCACACCTACCTACTCACAACCTATTACATTTCTGATAGTTCCCTGACCACTGTAACTTTCACTCCCCCCCGGGTCAATGGCACAAATTTTGAATTCTGTTCCTCCAGAGATAATGGGAAATCTTTCTGGCTGCAGTTTTCCCCAGATTTTATTTTGGAAACAGAGAATTTGCGTCAGTCAAGTATTTGTGAGCTTTCATCCACAATTCCGAGCATTTGGATGTAATTTGTGACCCTCCCACAGATGTGCAGGTTTGCTCTATTGGCCGTGCTAACATGGCCTGGACAGTGTAGGTTTGGCGCGTTGGGTTGGCCATGGTAAATGTGGGGTTACGGGGATAGGGTAGGAGAGCAGGTAATTACCGACTTGATGGGCCGAATAGCCTCTGTCTACACCTGCAGAATTATGCGATTATAAATGGTTGCGATTGCTGTCACATTTTCCTAATGCCTGGTTCGTTCAGCTCAGGTACACATGCTGCCTGTGTGTTTCTGTGGGTTCTCACTCACTCCTATCCTTCTGTTTTTACCTCAATTTCACACTGTATGTGAGGGTGAGAACGAATTTTTAAATATAAGTATTCCAACTGAAACTCCTCACAGGTCAGGACCTGTTTCTGCTGCTGCCACCACTCACAAGGGACAGGAAAACAATAAAGGTTTCATTACAAATCTTACAGGAACATAGAGGTTATAATTACAAGAAAAGGCTGAACGGCTCCAAATGTTTTTCTCAAGAAAACAGGAGGGTGAGAGACAACCTGGTACAAATGGGAAGCTTTGTGTTTGTATTTTCAGAGATTTGAGGTTGAAATCATCAGGTCGGAAGCATGTTTCATTGCCCCAGATCATCAAAGTTGCAATCTAATATGTATCTTTCATTCTCTCTGTCTGAGTTAACACCAGATGGACAGGTCAGTGTCTGAGTGTTTCCCCAAATCCCTGATTGAATCTGGCTCCCCCCCCAGTCTCAGGTGTTGCAGCACTCACTGGGTCATGGAGAAACTCTGCCGTTACAATGAGAACTGTCTTTGCTGTCACCTCTCCTCATGCTTCCGCCTAATTCCCATTTCCCTTCATTAAATCCCAGCTGCCTCTAGTCCACCCACATGGGCATGTTGAAGAGCATGACAAGAGAATGGATTGAAACTGAGAGTTCAATAGCCAGAATGAGAGAGGAAGGAGGAAATAAATGGGGTTCGTGGATCCCAGGGGATACAGACTCCAGGCTGAGTCCTTGTGGGCATTCCCGCAGTAATACAAGACAGCATTCCATGATGAGAGTTAAACCCAGGAGGCAGGAGGAGCCACTGAACATTAGCAGGTTTAGTTCAAACACAGGAGGTTTGTTCAGTCAGTAACAGTGTGTTAGACATGGAGGGTGAAGTGAGCAGTGAGGGGAAATGTTACCACAAGCTGCAGATGGATAACTTTCATTGGAACAGAAGGAGGCCATTCAGCCCCTCAACCCTTCTCTGCCATTCATGATGATCATAGCTGATGTGTGACCTAACGTACAACTTGCAAAACCCTCTAATTTCATCAATAAACTCCTCTGCAACAGACCAGATGAATATGAAAAACTAAACATCTGCAAATGCTGGGAAATCAGAAATAAAAACAGAAATTGCTGGAAAAAGTCAGCAGATCTGGCAGCATCTGTGGAGAGTGCACCTTTGGGTCCAGTGACCGGTCAGGTGACCAGCTGCAGCTGACCATTCTGCTATTTCTGTAACACTCTCTGGGACAGGTTCTGGTGCGGGGGGAATGAGACTGTCAATAACAACTGAGAGACACAGGAGGATGTGCTCAATCAGAATAAAACACATTTTCGTCTTTCTCTTTTAATTCAAAGGCAAACATTATTCATTATCGTTTCAGAAATAAGATAGTAGGCCAGAAATCAACTCTTCATATCATTGGGTCTGGGAGACTGTGTTACTCCTGACCTGGTCCAGCCGACATGTCAATCCAGACCCTGAATAATGGGGTTGACTCTGAACCATTTCTTGTGCAGTCAGAATGGATGACAAATGCTGCCCCAGCAAGTGATGCCGTGATCCCATGAACAAACAAAATAAATCTGATCGCTGTGGCTAGTTGTGAACTCGCCGGTGTTACTGGAAGAGGATGAATGGGAAGGTTTATGGGGTAAAGGGAGAAGAATAGCTTTCAGTGAGGTGATCCTTTGGAGAGCTGATCAGCCAATCAGCCTCCTTTTGTACAGTAACAATTCTGTGAATAATTAATTCTGAGCCCTCTAAAGAAATATCAGAGCAGGGTTTACAAAGAGGTCAGATTGAATGAGTGTCTCGGTGAACACAAGTGAGGCACAGGTACAGAGAGGCTTTGGGATGGATTAAATTAAATTTTATACATTTGCACAGTCATCAACATTACAGCAGTGAAAAATGGGAGTGATGGAGAGAGTGGAATCAGAGCAGCAAATAAATCCTCAACATTTATGCAGCTAAAGGGGATGCTGGGTAAAGATACCGTAGTTAGTGTTTATTTCATTCCAGGCACACCAGCCTAGGAGCACATCCTTCCTGTATACATTCTCTCGAGCTCTTGAAGATTTTTGTTCATTTGAAGTGTTTCATGTTTAGATACTCCAGAGAAGACAGCTTCAAGCTCCTCAATCTCTCCTGCCAGGGCAATGCTGCTGTTAGAATTCAATTCACTGGCATGTTACTGGCTGCGTCATGGACTGGAACTGGCAATTGAGACAGAAAGGTTACTGTATAAAATATCTTCAATGGTATTGCCAGTCGTGAGTGGTTTTAGGAAAATGACCTTGCCTTACGGGCATTGAGTGTTAGAGCACTTCCTGTTGTGGGGCATCCTGTTTAGATTCAATCTATTGATAACTATGAGAACTGACGAGCACTGGCTCTGTCAAAGTGGTCAGAGCATTATGGCTGTCATCGAAGCTGGTAACAAACTTCCCATGGGTTAAAAATTGTAAATGATAGAGTAGGTACGAGGTCTGATGACGCTGTTGGAGTATTGATGTTGTTGTTAATCACATTAACTCAGCAGGAGTTGATTGAATTCATATTGTCTCTTTCTGAATCTCAGGATGTCTCTCTGGGCAATAAGTCTCCACAAACAGCAATGAGCAGGGGTCATCTGTTTTGATTTAAATTGCTCTATAGCACTGCTGCTCCACAGCACCAGGTACAAGGTTAGAGTCCAGCCTTGGTCAACAGCCTGTGTGGAGTTTGCACATTCTCCCCAGGATAGTGTGGGTCCACTCCAGGTGCTCTGGTTTCCTCCCACAGTCCAAAGATTTGTGGGTTAGGTGGATCAGTCATGCTAAATTGTCCAGTGTCCAGGATTGTTCAGACTCTGTGGATCTGCCATGGGAAATGCAGTGTTACAGGGGTGGAGTGCTCCAGATGGGATGCTCTTTGGATAGCTGGTGGGATTTGATGGGCCAATGCTCTCCTTCCACACTGTCGGGATTCTATTCTATGATTGAGGATAAAGGTGATACAACAGGGTGTCCTTGGAGAAGGAGCACGTAGCTTTTATCAATTCTCCCGTTGTCTTTAGATAGAGATGGGCACCGCAGTGGATACAGTGCTTTATCTCCATCGCTGCCTCCTCACCCCCAACTCTACTTTGATTTGATCCCTTCCCGCTGAACCCGGATGTGGAAGTGCATTCGCCTGGAGAATCCCTGCCCTGCCTACTTCTTCCTACCCGGGCTCTATGGCTATATACATACCTGGGAGATAGCAGCAGGAGGAGACCATTCAGCCTTTTAATCCTGCTCCACATTCAATGGGAAACAGCTGACCATCCAGCTCAGTCTCCTGTTCCTGCTGTGTTCCAATCCCCTTTCATGACTTTACCTCGAAGAACTATATCTAAGTCCTCCTTTGGCTTCACTGCCTTTTGTTCCAGTGACGTTGCGGTGTTACTGTGTGGGTGTAGGCAGGGGTAATGTGATGGTGCTGCCTCCTGGAGGATGCACTCAGCATCCCTCATCATCCTGCAGTAACATCAACTGGGTTTCAGCAACTAGAGATAGAAACCATTTCCAGGATATGGGCATCACTGGCTCAGCCAGCATTTATTCCCCATCTCTAGTTACCCTTGAGAAGATGGTAGTGAGCTGCTGTCTTGAACCATTCACAGTCCATTTGGCGCAGAGAGACAGACAATGCTGGGAGGAGAGTGTTGCTGGATTTTGCCCAAGTTATTCTCCATCTTTGGTTCTTCAAATGCTGGTTAACTTAATCACAATCTGCACAGGAGTTTGAGATTTCAGTCTGCAAATCTTCACCATTAAGCACCCTGAATAAACAAATATGTACAGATTAGAAATTCAGAGCAGACAATTCTAGCTTCTCTGGAAATCTTTTTTCCCTTTCTTCTGCAAAAGCTGTAACCCTCCAGCCCACTTACTCTCTCCCACCATTCTGCCTCTGCTGTCCCTAATGTACCCACCCCCATTCTCATGGAGTTACTGATAAACAGATCCATGCCACCACTTCCCGTCCCTGGTTAGACTCTGCACCCTTTCTGGGTTTACTCCATTTCCCTTCAGTTACTGCAAGTCTATAATGTTACAGCAGGATAAATCAAAAGGAAATAAATAGAAAGGGTGGTAGCAGATGCTGGACAGAAGAGGAACCTTCAGTCTGGGAGAATGGGTCAGATCCTTCTTTGTTTCCCATTGGTCGATTCCCAGCATTATGACAAGTTGGGGATGGAACTTGGTCCCATGTGGGTGTGGTGACACTTTGACCCCCCCCAACCCATCAATACTACAAGCTGATTGGTCCATCCTCCAGCCAATAACAATGTCAAATGCTTTCCGCTAATTACCCCAAAGCACATGCGCCAAAATCCACCCATATTCTGTACATGTACAGTTCTGGGCTTCCCCTCACACGGGTAGTCCCTGCCTCAGGGATTGTGGGAGTTATAGTCCTCATGAAGGCACTGGAGACATGTTTCTGGATAGTGAATGAAAAGTGTGGGCTGGAGGGTGTTGTGTATAGGATCCCCATTCAGACACACAGGACATATGGGCTGTCATTGGTTTTACTGAGACATATGCTTCCACAACCTGATTTCTGACGTAAGGAACATAGATTGCGGGGTGGGGAGGTTAATAAGAGGTAGCAGATTTTAAGCAGATGTAGCTGAGTGGTTAGCACTGCTGCCACACAGCGTCAGGGACCCGGGTTTTATTTCAGCCAGATGTGACTGTGTGGAGTTTACACGTTCTCACTATGTCTGCGTGGGTTTCCTAGGGTGCCCGAGCTTCCTCCCACAGTCCAAAGATGTGTAGGTTAGGTGAATTGCCTATGCTAAATTGCCCACAGTGTCCATGTATGTGCCGTCCAGAATACTCTGTTGTGAATATCTATCCTATACTTTAATACAAAGCCAAGGTCTTTGACAATGAAACGCAAAACACCCAGGAAACTTCGCCTCACCTCGTAATCTGATAACTGACTTCTGATAAATCTGGTTGAACTTAGAACACAGCTGGAAAGCTGGAAGATTAGATCCAGTGCTTAAACAAAGGAGACTACAATAGGATGAGGCAGGAGTTGGCTAATGTAAACTGGAAGCAAAGACTTTACCGTGGAAAAGTTGACGGACAACGGGGGAATTTTTTGTAGTGCTCAGCAAAAGTATATCAGGGAAAAGGAAGGACTGTAGGAAAAAGGAGTAATCTGCCATGAGTGGCTCAGGAAATAAGGGAGTCTATCAAAATGAAATAGAAGGCATACAAATTGGCAATAATCAAGGAGAAACTAGGAGATTAGAAAAAACTTTAAAGATCAACAGAAAGCTAGATAGGATTGGGGAGAAAAGTGATGAGTAGCCATCTCCAGGGCTGGAATAGCAGCTTACACTGCTAGAGGGGAACCTATTGTGTGGGAAAATGTGGCCTCTCATTGTTGAAGCACTTAACTGTTACCATAGAGATAAACCTGATCACGTTACAAATCACAGCACACTCCAAAAGCTTGTACTTCCAAATAAACCTGCTGGACTATAACCTAGTGTTGTGAGATTTATAAATTTGTCCACCCCACCCCAACACCGGCTCCTCCATATCAGAATCCTGATAGACATCCCCACTGAAACTGAAGTGCCTGTCAGGTACTTGAGGGAGCCACAGGGGTGTATGTTTTAACCACAAAGTGCGAAACTGAAGTCGACTTTCTAACTGACCGTTGCCATGGAGATAAATACTGAGACAGAGTCTGTATTCAAAGTCCCAAACCACAAAATGTTTAAGAATGGGAGCTTTACATTGGATAGGTGGGGCTTTACCTGATGCTGCCTGGAGGTGTTTTGCATGTACACTATCCAGGTAACTGCCATGTCTCATCAATAAAGACTCTGAGAAGACCTCTCAGAGTTCTGTACCTAGTTATCCCTATCCAGCAGGGTTAGGAATATGAGTACACAACAGTCAGTCTTCACAGTGGAGGATACGAAGAACATGCCAGTAATTGATAAGGAAACTGAGGAAGGTGAGGACCAAGAAACAACCATTATCACGAAAGCGTTAGAGCTGGGCAAGCTAATGGAGCTAAAGGTAGATAAGTCGCTTTGCCCTGATGGAATACATCCCAGGGTGCTCCCAGGGATAGCAGGAGAAAGAGGAAATATACCTGGAGACAGAGTCCTACAGCAGAGACAGGCCCTTTGGCCCAAACTGGCCCATGCCGACCAGAATGTCCATCCACACTAACCCCATTTCCCTGCACTTGGCCCATCTGCTTCTGACCCTTTCCTATCCATGTATTTATCCAAATGTCTTTTACCTGTTGTGAGAGTGTACCCACCTCAACCACTTCCACTGGCAGCTCATTCCATATACATACCACCCTCTGTGTAAAACAGTTGCCCCTCAGCTTCCCTTTTATTCTTTCCCCTCTAACCTTCAACTGATGCCCTCCAGTCCTTGATTCCCTGGGAAAAAAGACTGAATGCATTCACCTTATCCATGCCCCTCATGGTCTTACACACTTCTAGAACAGGACCCATTCAGTTTCCTCTGCTCTAAACAAAAAAATCCTCGCTTGTCCAACCTCTCCCTATAACTCAGGCCCCTGAGCCCTGACAGCATCCTTTTAAATTGTTCTGCACTTTTTACAGTTTAATAACTGAAACCTACACTGCATTCATCATATTTCCAGTATTTCCCCACGGCGCTGGAACCAACGGGACAACGCCAATGGATTACAGTCCATGATCGAGAATGAACTCCTTTACAACAATCCCGTTTTCATAGTATTTCCCAAGGTGCAGGTATCCTTGTGTCTTTCTGGTTGTATGGTTAATTAAAGACTTGTCCTTCTACAAAGCAAAGCTGTGGCTTAATTTTTCCTGGGAAACATGCCATGATTTTTCAGACTTCTAAAAACAAATGAACTCTTTCTCCACAGTCACCACCCTAACATGGACTTGGCTGTGTCTCAGTAGTTTTTCCAGTCACACTGAGATTTGGAATATTCGCCCATGGACAGAATACACACCTTTCCTTCCACATGAAAAGGCCAATGAATATTCAGATCGGCACGGATCAAGTAACTATCAGATCTGAACATGAAGTTCAATTTGAATTTCTCATCCACAAATCCACCCTTTCAGTATCCTACAACTGAGAAAACAACTCACCATATTAATACAGGATGGATCTTTATAAGATAATTATAGTATTAAATTGTAGTTTCATGTTTTCCAAAGTTTTAACTCTCAGTCTAACAATTTCTCTTTCTTCTGTGAACTGAAATCCGAACCAATCCCCTCACTCCTTCCCTCCAAACCCAGTTCTCACACACTCTCTCCTCACTTTGAATTCAGTTTCCTAGATCTTGTCTGCGGACTAAGAACCAAATGAATGAGTCTGACTCTGAGTCCAGCAGGGTGGGGCGGGGGGGGTGGGGGGGGGCGTTGTTGGTGAATCCTCTGATGACAACCATCCTGCATGCACTGCTTCCTGCACACTCTGGCCAAAACCTGTCTTACTAAAATGAACCAAATTAGAACTCGAATTGCAGGCCCATCTTTGTCACTTTCCATAAAAACCCTGAATCTTCACAAAAGAGTTCTGATAACTTTCTGCAAAATGCTGCCCCACTGATAGTCTGATCACATGGCAGGGTACCAGGAAAGGGGCCATTCCCCTGGGTCCTGCTCCCAGAGGGAGGAAGCTGCCAATGACAGATTAATCCCTCACAACCACAGCCTCCTTCCCAGGCACTGTGCATACTCCCACAGTTGCCCAGCACTGCGCCCATACACTGGTCTCCTCTCCTACAGCATGTGCTCCCGATCATACAGGAGTCCGGGAGATTGACAGCAGCTGCTGCCCTATATATCAGAATCCCTTCAGTATGGAAACTGGCCCTTCGGCCAAACAAGTCCATACCGACCCTCCAAACAGTACCTTATACAAACCCATTCCCCTACCCTATATTTACCCCTGACTAATGTAACTAATACTATGGGCAATTTAGAATGGCCAATTCACCTGTCCTACACATCTTTGGATTGGGGGAGGAACCCCGCTCAGACACGGGGAGGATGCACAAACTCCGGGTTTGGCTGGAATCGAAACTGGGTACCTGGTGCTGTGAGGCAGCAGTGCTAACCACTGAGCCGTCTCTATAAACGGGAAGGGGCGGAGCTGGAGAACTGGGGTAATGAGATTGTAAACAATGAATGAATGTGCAGGACACTGGGGGATGGACAGGTCAGTGAGGGACAGGAGCAGTGCAGCAGCAGGAGGGGATCCTGGACAAACTGAGTAATGGGAGAGTCTGACAGGAGAGAAACTACAGGAAGGTTCTGTTTGGAGGCTGAGGCAGGGACAGCTGGGAGACAGTATGGCCTGGTGGCTTGGGCAGGTTTTCTAATCATCCTCTTCAAAGATGCTGTTCCTCAACTCTGTGCCCGATCCTCCAGGTCCAAAGGTAAGGACACTGCCACCATTTCCTGGTGGGCAAGGGATACAGGGACTGGCTTTCAAAAGGAACTCAACTGTGTTGGTGATACTAGCAAGACTCAATACACAGTCGATGACAAAATGCTGGTGTACTTGTACTTCATCCCGAATATTAACACCTATAACTGGGCAACGCAGACCCCAATGTACAGAGTTAAATCCTGGATATTAATAACAGATTTGTGCATGGGAGATCATGTCTCATGAATTTGACTCAGTTTTTTTGAAGAAGCAACAAAGAGGATTGATGAGGTCAGAGCATGGACATGATCTACTTGGACTTCAGTAAGGCATTCGACAATGTTCCTCATGTGAGACTGGTCAGCAAGGTTAGATCGCATGGTGTACAGAACTGGTCCGAAGGTAGAAGGCAGAGAGTGCTTTTCAGGCTGGAGGCCTGTGACCAGTGGAATGTCACAAGGATCGGTGCTGGATCCACTACTTTTCGCCATTTACATTCATGATTTGGATGTGAACATAAGAGGTATTGTAAATAAGTATGCGGATGACACCAAAATGGGGGGTGTGGTAGACAGGGAAAAAGATTACCTCAGAGTACAAGAGGATCTGGATCAGATGGGTGATGGGCTGAGGAGTTTAGTTTAGAAAAATGCGACCTGCTGCATTTTGGAAAAGCAAACTTTAGCAGGACTTACAGTTTATAGTAAGTTCCAGGAGAGTGCTGCTAAACAAAGAGTCCTTGGAGTGCAGGTTCACAGTTCCTTGAAAGTAGAGAAGCAAGTAGATAGATTAGTGAAGGCGGCAGTTGGTCTGCTTGCCTTTATTGGTCAGAGCATTGAGTGTAGGGGTTGGGAGGTCATATTGCAGCTGTACAGGACATTGATTCGGCGACTTCGTAATATTCCATGCAATTCTGGTCTCCTTCCTATCAGATGGCTGTTCTCAAACTTGAAAAGGGTCAGAAAAGAAGTCCAGGATGTTGCCAGGGATGGATAGGCTGTTTTCCCTGGACCGTCAGAGGCTGAACGGTGACCTGAAAGAGAATTTTAAAATCAGGCCGGGCGTGGATAGGGTAAATAGACAAGATATTTTCCCTGCGGAGGGGGAAATACAGAACTAGGGGACTGGGAGGGGAGGGTAGACAGAGAGGGGGTGGGCGGAGGGTCAGAGAGGGTGGGTGGATCGAGAGGGTTGGGACAGAAATGGGTGGCTGCAGAGAGGCGGGATAGAGAGGGGAGGCACAGAAATGGATGGGGACAGAAAGCGGGATTAGAGAGGAGGGGAACAGATGGGGGGGTACAGAGGGGGCGACCGACGGAGGGGGGAAAGAGACAGGTGTGCGACCGACAGACAGAGGGGGGACAGACCAACAGATTGTGGGAAAGACCAACGGGGGAGTGCGACCGACGAGGTGGGGGGGGGGGGGGGGGGAGGCGACAAAGGACTGACCGACAGAGAGGGGGGAAAACCAGACAGCAGAGTGAGGGGAGACGGGGGGAACAGAGAGGGGGAAGATGGAGAGTTATTTTATAGATCTACAACTCAACCCTTTTCGTGTTTTCTCCTCCTCACCTTAATTCCCTCTGAAGGGCTCAGAACAACTGCATAGTTCCTGGAAAATGGAGTTTCAGAGAGATCAGGTGCTGAATGTGGCATTTGGGACACTGACCTTTAATGGAATGCGCTGGTCAATAAATGGACCCTGGTTCGACTCCACTGTCTGTGTGGTGTTTGCACATTCTCCCTGTGTGTCTGCGTGGGCTGCCTCTGGGGGCTCTTAACTTCCTCCCACAAATCCAAAGACATGCAGGTTAGCTGGATTAGCTTTGGGTAATGGTAGGTTACAGAGTTAGTGTGGAATGCTGTTCCGATGGTTGGTATGGTCTCATGGGCCGAAAGGCCTGCTTCCACACTGTAGGGATTCTGTCACTGAGTATAGGGGTTAGGAGGTCATGGTGTGGCTGAGTAGGGCATTGGTCAGGCCAGTGTTAGAATGCTGCATTCAATTGTAGTCTCCCTGATTTCAGAAAGATGTTACCAGAATAGGACTCAACTTCTCAATGAAAAGTTCCTGGGAAGTGTTGACAAACAAACAGACCGTGCAGTGTGGGTTGATAGTTCCTTGAAAGTGTGGTTGAAGGTAGACAGGTCGGTGAAGGTGGTGTGCGGTATGCTAGCTGTTATTGGGCAGTACATTGAGGATAGGAGTTGGGAGATCATGTTTCGGTTGTACAGTTTATTGGCTTGGCCACTTTTGGAATCCCCAGACTGCTTTCAATTCCAGTCTCCCTCTTACAGGAAAGATGTTGGGAAATTTGCAAGAGTTCAGAAAAGTTTTACAAGGGTGTTGCCAGTATTGGAACATTTGAACCATAGGGAGAGGCTGAATAGGCTGAGGCTATTTCCCTGCAGCACTGGACACTTTAGGTGGCTTTATCGAACTTTATAAAATTATGAGGAGCAATGATAGGGTGACTAGTCATGGTTTCTTTTTCCCCCAGAGTAGGGGAGACCAAACAAACGTGAATCCTTTTTCCCCAAGGTGGGAATGACAAATTCTAGAGGAGAGATGGCAAGTTTAAAGGATATGAAAACCGAACCAACTGCAGATGCTGTAAACCAGGAAGAGAAACAGAAGTTTCTGGAAAAGCTCAGCAGGTCTAGCAGCAGGTCTAGAAAGAAATTAGAGTTAACGTATCTGAGGAAGGGTGACCAGACCCGAAACTTTAACTGAGTTTTCTTCACAGATGCTGCATGACCTGCTGAGCATTTCAACATCAGTGCAAGTTTAAAGGGAGTTGTTTGGAGTATATACCTGAGGGGAACTTTATGAAGTTTATAAATTGAAGTGAGACCACATCTGGGAGTAATGACAGAAGGTTTGGTCCCTTTATTTAAGGAAATACATTTCATCAGAGGCATTTCACAGAAACCTGACTGGGATGATCCCTCGTTTGCAGGGATTATCTTTTAAGAAAAGGCTGAAGTAGTTGGGACTCCACTCACTGGATTTGGGAACAATGAGAGGGGATCTCATTGTAACATGAAGGATTCTTAAGGAGTTTGACAGGGTAAATACTGAGAGAATGTTTCCCATCATGAGGGAGTCTGGAACCAGATTTTGGGTCAGTCACGGAATCATGGATTCTGTTTTAGATTCGTCAAGTTTAAGGCAACACCGACACGGCTAAGGGGTTTCAGTAGCAATGGAGCTGGGGTGAGGTGGAGACAAGCAACATTTTAGAGATTGGAATTCGTGGTGTTTGTGATTGTGTAGATGTCTGATCAGAAGGTCACGTTGGGGTTACAGACATGACAGCAATATTGTGAAGAGTGTGGTTCTGTCTCAGACAGTTCCCAGGGAGAGGGAGGGGCTCAACAGTCAGGGAAAGGAATTTGTAATAGCAACTGAAGGCAACAAGTTTAACCACTACAACGTTTCATTGGAGGAAACTGCAGCCAATTGCGTAGTGGGAATGTGATGAGCAGTTTGATAACTGAGTAATGGAGAGGGATGATGGGGAGGGAGAGCTGGGCATTGTCAGTGTACATGTGAAACCTAACACGGTGCTTTTGGACGATGTCACCTCCTGGCTGTATGTAGGTGAGGAACAGGAGGGACCAAGGAGAGATCCTTAAGGGACACCACATACAAGGAATTCAGAAAGGAAAGGGAGAGTCGGGATGGAGTATGTGTTTGCACCAACGGTGAGGTCAAATATTAGTTTGTAGCAGAATGGGAGAGAAGGACATAACCAGAAAAGACAGACAGATAGAACAAGGAACAATATCTGTGAATTGGTGAGGGGGAGTGGTGAGGAGGCAGTGCAGCCCAACTCCAAAAACACTATTTCTACATCAGTGACGTCACCCAACTCACCCTAGTCTCAGCTCATTTACTGAAATACTCGTCCATCCCTGTGTTATCTCCAGAGTTCGTTATAAAACACTCTCCTGGCCAGCCTCCCACATTCAACGTACATGCAATCTCAAGAGTATCTAAAACCCTACTCTCCAAGTGCTCACTTGTACCAAAACTTGTTGATCCATCAACAAGCAACAATTTAAAATTCTCACTCTTGCTGTAATTCCTGGCTGTGAACATCCCTGTCTCCCTGCACCACACAACCTGTGAGATCCCGACAACTCATTTCTTTCAGACTCCCAACGATGTGTTTATTCATTGCTTCACTTGTCTGGCTGTTTCTCCTGTTGCCAAGGCAACACAGTCTGGAATTCCCACCCTAACCCTCTCAGACCTGCTTTCCTCCTTTAAAAGTATTCCTGAAAACCTGTTTATTTGGCAATTCTTTTGATCACCTGACCTAATATCCCCATCTGTGGCCTTATGTCAGAAGCTCTCAATAGTATTTTTGTGGAATTGTAAACGTGATAAAAAAAACAAACTGTTGTTGATTTGCACATACATTGTCAACTCTTCACTGTCGCTGAGTGAATAATCTATAACAGCACTTACCCAACCACATTGTGGGAGCACCTTCACCACACGAATTGCAGCTGTACAGGACGTCAAACATCACCTTCTCCACAGGCAATGGGGCTTTGGCATTAATCACTGGTATCTGTGGAGAGAGAAACACACAGTTGATATTTCAGGGAGTGTAAAATGCATTATAGGGAGGGAAAATGGGGCAGAATTTGGATTTTCAAATTTGTGTTGTACAATGTACACTAAGTTCTGTAAAACCTCTCATTCCATACGGTAAAAATTTCCTCTTCCTGGTCAATATGACTTTCCTTCCCTCTGCCCTGCACCTTCACACATTTCCAATGCCTTGGTCACAACAACACTGTGCTGTCAGTGAAGTTTATCACGTGGTGGAGTATTGTCCCGCCCCTCATTCACTCCGATTGGTTGAAGGAACAACTAGCACCTCTAGCCCCCGTTCCCCCACCCCATCAATAATCCGAAGCCCATTGTGGGCTGGAGCATGCTCAGTGCTTCCTGCTTTTGCTGCTGTTCATCAGGTATAAGAGAGTGTGCTCATCCCTGTTAATCCTGATGTCAGACAATAACAACAACTACCTGCATTGTATGGAGCCTTTCACATTGACAAATCTCCTAAAATGCTTCACGGATGATGGAAACGTAGATTAAAGAGAACGATTTTTAGATACATCTTTAAGGCGGACAGAGGGGGTTAGGGAGGATATTCCAAAGGTGTGTGTCCTCGGCAGCTCCAATTGTGGAGTGATATAGGTAGGCAACAGCTTACACATGGAGACTGTTAGTGGCTAACCAGAGGCTAACAACCCCATGTCCTAGCCCCCTACCCCACACACCAGGCCTTGCTCTCACAGCCTGTCATTACACACTACCTATGGTAAGCCACTAAACAGTCTCCATTAACAGCTAGTCACCCTCCCCCGGCCATATCGTTATCCACTCCTTTATCCAACCATTCTTCTCACTCTATCCCCACCTATCCTTTACTCCTTATATCCTCCCCCCACACTATCTTCTGCAAATAAACTGACTTTTTTTTCTCAGTAACACCTGTTCTGTGGAAGGGACACCGGATCTTAAACTTGAACTCTGATTTCTCTTCACAGATGCTGCCAGACCTGCTGAGCTTCTCCAGACCCTCCTGGTTGTTGTTTCTGATTTACATCTTCCGCAGTTCTTTTGGTTTTAATTTACCGGGAGTCTGTAATTCAGGTCCAACAGCCCTGTCCCAGTCTCTGCTGTCTCTCCCACCCCCACCCAGTGACACTGCACCTGCACAGCTCATGGACAGGTGTTGTCTTGCTGGCCACACCCCTCATTCACTCCCATTGGCTCAAGGACCGCACAGACCCTCCTCCTATTGGTCTGGAGCTGCCGTCAAGCCGGGCACCATTGTCATGAGAGTGGAGGACTAATCCCTCTCTCTGCCCTGGGATGAGCTTCATCATTCACAGTGAATGGGGCAGTATCACAGAGCACAGGGCCTGGGGGCTATTGGAGATGCTGCAAATCTGTCCCACGTCCCCTCCCATGAGCCCATAGCCTCCCAAATCTTTCCTTAAAAAGTAAAATTCCAAGTCTGTTTCAGAATACCTCCTGAATCTGTGTCGTTCAGACTGTTCCAGATGCTCAGAACTTAGTAAAATAGTGTTCACATTTTCACCTTGTATTATTTGCCAATTACTTGAAAGTAGTTACTAAAAATTGTGACAGGGTTACCAATTCCTCTCTCTCTTTGCAAATTCAAGACCTTGGAACCAAATCTGCACCAGATCAAAATCACTGCTTCACCTTCTCAGCTCCAAGGATAATTATCTGTGCTTCAGCTAGCTCTGCACAAAAGAGAGGAATGCATCTTAATTTATTAAGATCAAAGAAACAGACCTTCAGTCCAATTCGTCCGTGCCAACAAGGAATCCTAAACTAATGGATTCCCATTTACCATCTATTGGCCTGTATCCATCAAAACCCTTCCTATTCATGTACCCAATTGGAAGCCTTTTAAATGTTGTGATTTTTCAGCCTTCACTACTTCATCTGGTAGCCCCTCCCATACACACACCACACTCAGCTTGAAAACGTTGCCAGTTCGATCCCTTTTAAATCTATGCCCTCTCAACTTAAACCCATGTGCTCTAGTTTTGGACCCACCTAACCTGAGGAAATAGGACCCCGGCTGCTCACCTTATTCACACCCCTCGTGATTTTATAAATCTCCATGAAGTCACCTCTCAGTCTTTGACTCTCCAGAGAAAATAGCCCCAGCCTTCAGCCCCTCCCTGTAGCCCAAATCCTCCAATCCTGGCAATGTTTTTGTAAGTCTTGTCCAAACCTTTTCAAATTTCACAACATCCTTCCCAGAACAGGGAAATTCAAACTGAAAACAGAATTCCAGAAGTGGCTTAATCAACGTCCTGTTCAGCCACAATATGACGTCCCAGCTTCTGTATTCAATGCATTGACCATTAATGGAGAGTGTTAATGGAGTCCCATTTGCCAGTGGTTCACCCTTATCCCTCTAAATCCTACCTCTTCATGTACCCAATCAGACGCCTTTTAAATGCTGCAATTGTACTTGCCTCCACCCCTTCCTCTGGCAGTTCATTTCATATATGCAATGCCCTCAACATGAATAAGATGCCCCTTAGATCCCTTTTAAATCTTTTCCCTCTCACCTTAAGCCTGTACCCTCTATTTCTGGACCCACCAAACTTGGGAAAAAGTCCCTGACTGCTCACCTTATCCATGCCCTTCATGACTTTATAAAATCACCTCTCAGCCTCCAAATCTCCAGGGAAAATAGTCCCAGCCTATTCAGCCTTTCCCAATAGCTCAAATCGTCCAACCCCAGGAAAGTCCTTGCAAATGTTTTCTGAACCCTTTCAAGTTTCTCAACATTATTCCAAGAACAGGGAGATTGGAACTGACAACAGAATTCCAGAAGGGCCTTCATCAGTGCCCTGTCCAGCCACAATATGACGTCACAACAGCTGCATTCAATGCATTGACCAATAACGGGGAGCGTACCAAATGCTGCATTCACTCCCCTGCCTACCTGTGACTCTACTTTCAGGGAACTATGAACCTGCACTCCAAGGTCCCTTTGTTCAGCAATGTTCCCCAGGACATTACCATTAAATGCATAAGTCCTGCCCTGATTTGCCTTTCCAAAATATAACAGCTCACATTTTCTAATTTGAACTCAGTCTGCAATTCCTTGCTCCAATGGCCCATCTGATCAAGATCCTGTTGTATTCTGAACTAACCTTCTTCACTGTCCACTACACCTCCAATTTTGGTGTCTTCTGTAAACCTACTGACCATATCTCATATATTCACATCCAAGTCGTTTAATTAAGGGCCCAATATCCATCCATGCAGCACACTGCTGCTCACAGGCCTCCAGTCCGCAAAGCAACCCTCAATCATCATCCTCTGTCTCCTACCTTCAAGGTAGTTTTGTAATGGCTTGCTCTCCCTGCATTCCATGTGATCTAACCCTGCTAACCAGTCTGCTTTGTGGAACCTTGTTGAATGTCCATATAAACAACATTCACCGCCTGGCTTAATCAATTTTCTTTGTCACTTCAAAACACTCACTCAAGTTAGTGAAACACAATTGTGCATGTACAAAGCCACAGTGACTCTCCCTGATCATTCCTTACCTTTCCAAATAGATGGATATCCTGTCCTTTCGAACAACTTGCCTGCCTGACTTCAGGCTCACTGTTCTCTTGTTCCATGGCCCCTCCTTACCACCTTTTTTAAAATAATAGCACCTCACCTGTCACTATCAACGATACAAATACCTCAGGAGAGGCCCAACAATCACTTCCCTAGATTTCCAGAAAGTTCCAGGATACACCTGATCAGGTTCCAGAGCTTTATCCACCTTGATGTGATTTAAGACATCCAGTCCCACTTCCTCTGTAACATGGACACTTTCAAAGTTATCATTGTTTATTTCTCCAAACTCTCGAGCTTCCATATACTTCTCCAGTAAAAATGACATGAAACATTTGCATATCTTTCACACCCTCTGTGATTCCATAGACAGCCTTGTTGACCTTTAAGGGGTCCTATTCTCTGGTCCAGTTAATCTTTTGTCTGTGATATATTTGTTTAATCTCTTTGGATTCTACTCCAGGACATCCCAGAAAGGCCTACTTCAAGGACCGTAACTTTCCTCCGACTTGATCAACAATGCCCTCCAACACATACCCTCCACTTCCCGCACCTCCACCTTTACCCCACCCCTCCAGCCACAATAAAGATTACAGCCCTGCGGTCTTCACCTTCCACCCCACTAATCTCCAGATACAGCGCATTAACCTCTTATTTCTGCTACCTAAAGTCAGACCCCACCAGAGACATATTTCCCTCCCCACCGCTATCTGCGTTCCACAGAGACCATTCCCTCTGCACCTCCCTTGTTAGGTCCACACCCTCCCACCAACACATGCTCCACACCTTTGACCTTCCCTTACCGCCACGGGAAATGTAAAACGTTCAGCCACACCTCACTGAGCTCTGTCCAGGACCTCAAAACGATCTTTTCACATCAGGCAGAGATTTGCCTGCACATCCCAAAACCTCATATACTGCATCTGGACACTATGGGAAATTTAACATGGTTCATCCAACTAACCTACACATCTTTGGACTGTAGGAGTAAATTTGAATATCCGAAGGAAACCCTCACAAACACTGGGGAGAATGTGCCAACTCCAACAGAGACAGTTGCCTGAGGCTGGTATCAAACCCAGGTCTCTGTTGCTGAGGAAGCAGCGCTAACCACTGAGCCACAATACTGTGGGATCTTTGGTGCTGATGTGCTGCCCCACTGATACCTCAGTCACTCACCCTGCCTCATTTCCTAAGAGGCAGTGATGATGGAGTGAAATTATCACTAGACAGTTAATCCAGAGACCCAGATAACGTTCTGGGGACCTGGGTTTGAATCCCATCACGGCAGATTTTGGAAAGTGAATTCAATAAATATCTGGAAAAAATAATCTAGTGACGACAAGGAATCCATTGTCAATTGTTGAAAAAACCCATGTGGTTCACTCATGACCTTTAGGGAAGGAAAATGCCATCCTTACCTGGTCTGGTCTGCATGGGACTCCAGACCTATAGCAACGTGGTTGATTCTTAACTGCCCACTGGGTAAACGCAGCAATAAATGCTGGCCGAGCCAGTGACAGCCTCATCCTGTGAATGAATAAAGGAAACAGGTCAGGTTTTGTTCCTTCTCTAGTAGGTACATCCTACAAACTCAATCAGAAATGTTCTCGTACACACTGAACAAATACATTTCCATCCAAGCCCTTAACACTACAGCACTCCGAGGCCATGTTGGTAAAGTTAAAACCCCTCATCAACTATATTTTTACAGATAACTGAGGTCTGCCGGTAAAATTGTGTCTCAATTCCCCGCTGACTATTGGGAGAGAGTCTATAATACAATCCCAGTAAGATGGTCATCCCTTTCTTATTTCTCAGTACCACCCAAATAACTTGCCTGGATGTACTCCCAGGAATATCCTCCCGAAGCCCAGCCATAATGTTATCCCTAATCAAAAACACCTCTCCCCCTGCTCTGTTGTCCCCTTGCTATAGCATCTATACCCTGGAACATTAAGCTGCTAGTCCTATCCATCCCTGAGTGCTGCCTCTGTAATTGCTGTAATATCCCAGTACCATGTTCAAAACCATACCCTGAGCCCACCTGCCTGACCTGTCAGGTCTCTTGCACTGAAATAAATGCAGTGTAACTGGTCCGTCCCACCTCATTCTGTGACTTGCTCTTGCCTGCCTTGACAGTCTGACCGGTGAACAGTACCAGCCTCAGACTCACCTCTTTTCTCACTATCTCTTTAGGATTACCCCGACTCCCTCACTGGTTTAATGCCTCCCGAGTGGCACTAGCAAATCTCCCTGCTCCTCAGGACCCCATGCTTTCCCCTTCCTATGCCATTGGTACCAATGTACAATGTCCTCCCACTGGTTATTTTCCCCTTTGAGAATGTTCTGCTCCCTCTGAAAGACATCCTTGACACTGGCACCAGGGCAGCACCACCCCATTCTGATCTCTCACTGTTAGCTGCAGAAACGGCAGACTGTGCCCCTGACGAGAGAGTCCCCTATCACCATCGATCGTGTGGAACTGGATACACCTCACATTATGTTAGAAGCCAGTCTCACTACCAGTAACTTGGCTGTCAGTGCTACATTCCCCTGAAAGTCTATTACCACCTACATTTTCCAAAACAGTACACTTGTCTGAGATGGGGATAGCCACAGGAGACTCCTGCAGTACCTACCTACCCCTCCTAGCTTTTCTGGAGGTAACCCACCTACCTGACTGTATCTGCAGTATCCTGAGACTGCCGCCTATCACACTCCCCGGCTCCTGTCAATTCCTCACTGCCTTTAATCACTCCTCCACCAATCCATGTGATCCAATAGGATTTGCAATCACACTTCTTGCAGACAAATCATCAGGTTCATTGAAACTCTCCCTAATCTTCCGCACCCGACAGGAACAGCACGCCACTCTACAACAGGCCATCTCTCCGCCTTAACAACCTACAGACCAAGACAAAGGCACAGTCTTACTGCTCGAAAAATACTGCCTGAGAATAACTTATTGCTTACGTTTTATATCTTAAACATTTAATCAAGAGACCGTAAGACATTAAAAAGAAATCCTCACCTGACTCATGATTGTAGATTTAATAAAATAAAACTGACTAAGATTGATGTTTGAAGAGACTGAAACTCACTGAGCTGATCCCCGGCTCTGAGTACTTCCAAGGGGAGGTCTCTCTGAGGGCAGCTGTGAAATGTCACTGTTTCTCTTCTCTGCCCACTCCATTTCCAGAGAGGTTTTTAACTTCACAGCAAGTCAGCTCAGAGAGGTCACTGCTTGGTTTTATTCACTGGAGGGTGCCTTTGCTGCCCAGACCAGTATTTATTGGCCACCTTTACTTGTCTTGGAGAAAGTGGTGGTTAACCGCCTCCCTGAAATGCTGCAGTCCATGTACACCACAGTGATGTTTGGACAACAATCCCCCTCTGGCCCCACCACCCTCCCTGTCTCTGTAATCCCCCTCCACCACCCTCCCTGTCTCTGTAATCCCCCTCCGGCTTCACCACCCTCCCTGTCTCTGTAATCCCCCTCCGGCTTCACCACCCTCCCTGTCTCTGTAATCCCCCTCCGGCTTCACCACCCTCCCTGTCTCTGTAATCCCCCTCCGGCTTCACCACCCTCCCTGTCTCTGTAATCCCCCTCCGGCTTCACCACCCTCCCTGTCTCTGTAATCCCCCTCCGGCTTCACCACCCCCCTGTCTCTGTAATCCCCCTCCGGCCCACCACCCTCCCTGTCTCTGTAATCCCCCTCCGGCTTCACAACCCTCCCTGTCTCTGTAATCCCCTCCGGCTTCACCACCCTCCCTGTCTCTGTAATCCCCCTCCGGCCCCACCACCCTCCCTGTCTCTGTAATCCCCCTCCGGCCCACCACCCTCCCTGTCTCTGTAATCCCCCTCCTTCCCCACAACTCTCCCTGTCTCTGTAATCCCCCTCCGGCTTCAGAAATTACATGTCCGTGGCATAAGATTTTTATTTGGATTCGTTTTTGTTTAATAAACCACCTCCCCCCTCCACAAAAAAGTGACATATTTCACCCCCAAACAAATTTCTGTTGATTGACCTTTTGGAGAGGCCGACACATGGACACCGCAGTATTTTATCTCACATTGTACACGTAGAATGATGGAACTTGCTTTTAAATATTGCTAAAAAAGGAAGGCAATGGCTTAATGGTATTCCTGCCAGATGATTGAAATGTACAGTGTTCCGAGGATTAGGGATAGAATCCCAACATGGCTGATGGCAGCATCGGAATCCAATACAATCTAGAATGAAAAGGCGAATGATGACCATGAAACTATTGTCAATTGTTAGAAAACCCAACTGGTTCACTCATGTCCTGTCGGGAAGGAAACTGTCATCCTCACCTGGTCTGGCCTACATGTGACTCCAGACCCACAGCAATGTGGTTAACTCTCAACTGCCCTCAGGAAAAATACATTAAAAACTGTTAACAAATACCCCGCAGGTATCACTTAAAAACTGGCTGTTCCCAATGGGACCATGTGAATTTCTGAACGGCCTGAACTAAAACGGAGTTTCAGCTTCACCTTCTCCCTGTCTCCCCTCACTCTGTTTACACCCAACTCCAGAACACTCTCATTGAGCCAAGCAGCCCTCACAGTGCAGCCCTGTCATTTTCATTGCCTGCTCACACCTACACTGCCCTCAGCCTCCTGTACTGTTCCAGTGTATCTCAATGGGAGCTCAGGGACAGCATCTCATCTTTCAGTTCAGCCCTTTGTAACCCCAGAGTCAACATGGACCTCAGCAGTTTCTGAATGAACAGACAGTTGTCAGAAGCTGAAACATCCCACCTGAAAAGGTACTGGAATTTGAGTCTAAAAGGAGTTTTAATGGGAAGTTTGCAGGTAATTGAAAATATCAAGTTTACAGGTTAACATCATGAAGTGGGTGATTGGGTCTAAATCTGAGAGTTCTTACAAAGAGACGAGGTGTAATTTGGATAAATCTGTGCTCCCTCTCAGGCCAATATCTCCTTCCTCAGCTGCAGGGCCCAGAACAGAGCACACACCCAAAGGGTGATCCAACCACGAATTTGTACATCTTTCTGCTTAACAAAAATATTGGAGATATTTTCCCACAAACAGAACTGACAAACCTTTCTCCTTCCACAGTTAAATGCCAATGATATTCAGATCCTGATGACTCCATTGACTGTAAAAACTTACTTTTGAGATCCCAACCTCAATTATTCTGATTTAATATCCTATGAAATAAATTGACAAAACAAAACAGAATATAAAGACATACCTTTCTCTTGGTTTGTGCTTGATGTGTAAATGCCTCTCCTAAAATCACATGCCCCCCCCCCCTCCCCCATCCGAGGAAGGGGACATGTCCATGCCCCTCACTGTACCTTGCCCCCAATAAAGATGGCGGCCATATCCCAGGACCTATCACCGCCTGAGGGCCGCAGCCATTTTCCCATCTGCTGCAAACGCGGGATTAAGAGTTTCTAATTCAGACTAACGACCCGTACAGAGTGTAATTAAAACTTCCCAGTCTGAAGTGACTCATTACCTCTGTCTCTGAGGCCACTCTCCCCTTCCCTGTTTGCCTCTCCCACATTCACCAACGGCCGAGTCACGTGACACTGCACAGGCGGAGTTACTGGTGACGTGTCATCCCACTGGCCACGCCCCTCATTCACTCCCATTGTTTGGATGACCAGCTGGTTCCACTTGGTCCACCAGTCCCACCTCCTTTTCCTATTGGTGGAAAGCTGCCATTAATCAGCTGGACCCCATTGTGAGGTCAGTGGTGGGATCCTCCCCCTGCCTGAATCAAACCCGGAAGGTGGATGGATGGGGTCAATCAGGAACAACAAGCAGGAGGTGCTGGGAAAGCTCAGCAGGTCTGGCAGCATCTGGGAACAGGAATCTGTCCAGTGGCCCTTCCTCAGAACCGATGGGAGCTGGGAAAATTAGGATCCTGACAGCGTGGAAACAGGCTATTCGGCCCTAAAAGTCCACAGCGTCCCTCCGAATGGTATCCCACCCAGACCCATTCCCCTACCCTATTACTGTATATTCCTCCTGACTAATGCACCTCACCTACACATCCCTGAGCATTATGGGAAATTTAGCTTGGCCAATTCAACTAACCTGCAGATCTTTGTACTGCAGGAGATAGGGGTTAAAGAGTAAATAATAGGTAGGGACAGGACCCAGAGAGAGACCGGAACATTTGGAAAGACAAAGGAGTGGATTACGATCTGGCTGGGAGGGTGCATAGCTGTTAATGGAGGGGACAGGAACCTGTGTCTGGCAGCATCTCAGTGGAGGTGGCGGAAATGGCGACTGATGATCGACGTTCTGCTGCAAAAACAGACCCCGAGCTTCCAGCTGCCTGTCACTATAACACACCTGGCCAACACCTCTGTCTCATGCTTACTGCAGTGTTCCAGTGAAGCCAGAACATACCAAAATACCAAATATTTCAAGGACTGCAATTTCCCCTCCCATGTGGTCAATACCATCCAATGTATCTCCTCCACTTCCTGCACCTCTGCCTTTGAAACCCACACCTCCAACTGCAACAAGGATAGAACACCCGCAAGCTCCCCCCACCCACCCCAAGTCCTTACCTTCCACCCAGATACAACACATCAGCTTCTGCCATTTCCACAAGCTACAATCAGACCGCACCACCAGATTCTGAAGGGGTTTGACAGAATAAATACTGATGTGTCTGAGGGTAAATACTGAGGGGGGAGTCTGAAACCAGATTCTGAGCCAGTCACAGAATCAAGGGTTCTGTTTCGGATTCATCACGTTTAAGGCAACACAGACACGGGTAAGGGGTTTCAGTAGCAATGGAGCTGGAGTGAGGAGGGGACAAACAACGTTTAAGAGATTGGAATTCCTGGTGTTTGGGATTGTGTAAACGTCTAATCAGAAGGTCAGCTTCGCGTCAGAAACAACTGCAATATTGTGAAGAGTGAACTGCAATATTGTGAAGAGTGTAGTTCTGCTGTATAGTTCTCAGTGAGAGGGAGGGGCTCAGCAGTAAGGGAAAGGAATTGGTCAGGCAACGGGTTTAACCATGACAATGTTTCATTGGAGGAAACTGCACCTAATCGAGTAGTGGGAATGTGGTTAGCAGCTTGATAACTGAGTAACAGTGGAGTAATGGAGAGGGATGACGGGGAGGGAGAGCTGGGCATTGTCAGTGTACATGTGAAACCCAACATGGTGCTTTTGCACAATGTCACCTCCTGTCAGTATGTAGAGGAGATACAAGAGGGGCCAAGGATAGATCCATGAGGGACACCAAATGCAAGGAATTCAGAAAGGAAAGGGAGAGTGGAGATGGAGCAGGATTTTTCAACAACCATGAGGTCAAATATTAGTTTTTCACAGAATGGGAGAGAAGGACATAACCAGAAAAGACAGAACAAGGAACAATATCTGTGAATCGGTGACGGAGACTGATGAGGAGGGGGAGAAAAGAGAGTTGGAAACTCTATGGTTTACTGAGATGAGGGTAAAAGGGTCAAGATGAGCTCTGATAAGGCTTGACCGGGATTGGAGAAAGTTTGGACAAAATCCGGGAACACCACGTGAGGCAGTTTGACTCAGTGGGAGGGAGGGAAGCAGCAGATCGGATTGTCTCAGTCTTAGTGACAGAGAAACTCCATGTGCTCCAAACTCTTGTTGTTGGAGAGAAGGATGGAGGAGACAGGATGATGGACAGTGTTTCACAAAGAAACAAAACCTGGGTAAGTGATATTTAAAGTGAGTGAACAAACCTAATGTATTTAACTTTTACCCAAAATATTAAAACCAATGACAGAAATCCTGGTTCGAATCCCAACTTGGCAGATGGTGGAATCTGAATTCAAGAAAAAATAACTGGAATTAGGAATCTCCTAATCTCCATGGAACCATTGTCAATGGTGGAAAAATATCCTGCCAACCCGACAGTGGCCCAGCCAGCTACTCACTGTATTAATCACTGCAAAGTCTCAACAAAGGAATGAAACTGGATGGACCACTCAGCATCTGACAAGGCACCAGAAAATACAACCACAGAATCAGCCCTCTCGATGGTGCAACGTCCTCCAGACTAACATCTGGAGTTTGGTGTCAAAATGTGCAGAGCTGTCTCACAGACCAATCAAGGAACAGCCTGACATACTCATACTCATGGAATCAACTCTTACAGACAATGTTGAAAATGTGTTGCTGGAAAAGCGCAGCAGGTCAGACAGCATCAAAGGAGCAGGAGAATCGACGTTTCGGGCATGAGCCCTTCTTCAGGAGCCCTTTTACAGACAATGACCAGATACCACCATCACCATCCCTAGATATCGAGAGTGTGGTGATGGAAAAGCACAACAGGTCAGGCAGCATCCGAGGAGCAGGAGAATCGACGTTTCGAGCCTAAGCCCTTCATCAGCCTGACCTGCTGTGCTTTTCCAGCACCACACTCTCGACTCTGATCTCCAGCATCTGCAGTCTTCACTTTCTCCTGAAATCTCTGGATATGTCCTGTCCCACCAGCAGGACAGACCAGGCAGAGGTGGTGGCACAGACAGGGAGGATTTGCCCTCTGAGTACTCAGCATTGACTCCGGACACCAGGAAGTCTCATGGCTCCTGCTGATTACCACGCTCCGTCCTCCCTTGGCTGATGAATCACTTCTCCTTCATGTTGAACAACATTTGGAGGAAGCACTGAGGAAGTAAAATGGTGTCAAACGTACTCTGGGTACAGGATTTCAATGTCCACAATCGAGACTAGCTCTGCAACAGAATTACTGACTGAGCTGGTCAGGTCCTAAAGGATATAGCTGCTCAACTGAGTCTGCAGCAGGTGGTGAGGGAACCAACAACAGGGAAAAACATACTTGATCTCATTGTTATGAACTGACCAGCTACAGATACATCTGTCCATGACAGTATCGGTACGAACGACCATTGCACATTCCTTTTGGAGACACAAGTCTTGGCTTAAAGTTGAGAAAAACTTCCATTGTGTTGAGTGACACTATCACCGTTCTAAATGGGACAGACTTTGATGAGATGTAGGAACGTAAATTGGATCTCTCTGAGGCACTGTGGGACATCAACAACAGCAGAACTGTACTCCAGCACAATCTGTAATCTCATGGGTTTGTAAATCCTGCTCTCACCCATCACAAAGGACAGGAAAGGAGGGCATGCCCAGAGCAGCACCAGGCATAACTAAAAATGAAGTGCCAACCTGGTGAAGCTACCAAACAGAACCATCTGCATATCAAACAGCATCAGCACCAAGCAACAGAGTTAAGTGATCCCACAACCAATGGATCAGATCAGAGCTCTGCAGTACTGCCACACCCAGTTGTAAACGGTGATGGACAATAAAACAACTCACTGCAGGAAGCATCACAGATATCCCCACCCTTACTGATGGAGGGGCCTCACACATCCATGCACCAGATAAGTCAACAGCATTTGCAGCCAGAAGTGGGATGCTCCATCCCAGCCTTCTCCAGTGGTTTCCAACATCACAGATGTGAGTTTTAAGCCAGTTTCATTCAGTTTGAATAACATCAAGAAGTGGTTAAGTAGTGCAAAGGCTACGGGCCCTGCCAATATCCTGGCAATAATACTAATGGCTTGTGCTCCAGAACTTGCCACCCGCCAAGCCAAGTACCGCTCCAGCACTGGCGTCTACTGACATTGTGGAACATTGCCCAGGCATGTTCAACAGAAAACACAGGGCAATCCAACCAAGCCAATTTCCCTCCGTCAGTCCACACTCGATCAGCAGTAAAGTGATGGAAGATGTCACCAACAGGGCTACCAAGCAGCAGCTGCTCAGCAACAGCCAGCTGAGTGACACTCATTTCAGGCTCCACCATGGCCACTCAGCTCCCGATTGTGTTACCGCCTGATTCACAACCTGACAACCAGCTGAATCCCAGAGGTGTGGTGAGGTGAGGGGGACAAGACCACTATTTCGAGCTGATTCTAACATTGTATTAGCTCATATACTCTCATCCACCTTGTGTTATCTCCAGACTTCCTTATACAAACACACTCCTGGCCAACTTCCCACATTCAACCTCCCTGTTATCTCAAGAAAAACTAAATCTCTGCCCAAGTACTTCCTCGTACCAAAACTTGTTGATCCATCAAAAGGCTGCTATTCATAATCAACAACATAGAGCCACAGAGATGTACAGCATGGAAACAGACCTTTCGACCCAACCTGTCCATGCCGAACAGATATCCCAACCCAATCTAGTCTCACCTGCCAGCATCCGGCCCACATCCCTCAATTTAAAATTCTCACCCTTGATATAATTCCTGGTTGTGACCATCCCTAGCTCGCTGCATCACACACCCTTTGAGACCTCGACAACCCATTCTGTTCGAGACTCCCAATGATCTGTTAATTCATTACCTCACCTGTGTGGCTGCTTTTACAGTTGCCAAAGCAACAAGGTCTGAAATTCACAGCCAAAACCTCACAGGTCTGCTTTCCTCCTTTAAGACATTCCTCAAAACCTACTTCTCTGGCCTTGTCTAAAGTTTCCAATAATATTTTTGTGAAATTATAAGCATGATAATAAAACTACAAACTGTTCCTGATTTGGACATTATCTTCAAATCATCACTGTTGCTGTAATGAATAATCTGTAATGTCTCTTACCCAACCACATTGTGGGAGCACCTTCACCACACAAACTGCAGCTGTACAAGAAAGTCAAACATCACCCTCTCCCCAGGCAACAGGGCTTTGGCATTAATCACTGGGATCTGTGGAAGGAGAAACACAGTTGATGTTTCAGGGAGTGCAAAACGGATTACAGGGAACGAAAATGATGCAGAATTTATAGTCAGAAACGGAAGGAAAATACACTTGCTCATCGGAAAAAAAGAATTCTTGACTGTCAAAAATTTTCCAGAAAAAAAATTAATAAGCAGCACACGGTCAGGGGCTGGGCGGCAGTGAAAAATTAACGTATAAAAATGTCTGTAAAAGTAATAGTAAAATACACCCATTGTTCGAGACTGAGGAAGCTAGACATTAACAAAGTGGTCATGAGGGAGCCCAGAGATGAAGCAGAACAGTATAAGCTGTTATGATCCCACAGTCATAGAGATGTATAGCGCCGACACAGACTCTTCGGTCTAACTCATCCATGACAACCAGGTATCCGAACCTAATCTATTCCCATTTGCCAGCACTTGGCCCATATCCCTGTAAACGCTTACTCATCATATCATGTGTCTATTTAGACGCCTTTAACAAGTTTTATCTGTACTAGCCTCCACCACTTCCTCTGGCAGCTCATTCCACCCACTGCATGAGAGTTGTCCTTTAGGCCCCTTTGAAATTTTATCCGTTCATCCTAAAGCAATGCCTCTACTTCTGGACACCATCACTCCAAGGAAAACACCTTGTTCATTTACTCCATTCATGCCCCTCTTGATAGTATAAACCTCCATAACATCACAGCTCAGCCTATTGCACTCCAGGGAAAACAGCCCAGCCTCCAACCTCAAATCCTCCAACACTAACAACATTCTTGGAAGTCTTTTTTGAAACCTTTCAAGTTTCACAGCACCCTTCTGATAGGAGGCAGGCCAGAACTGCACACAATATTCCAAACGTGGCCTAACGAATGCCCTGTACAGCAACATGACCTCCCACATCCTGTACTCAATGCTCGAACCAATAAAGGAATATAAACTGAACACCTTCTTCACCATCCTATCTGCCTGCAACTTGACTTGCAAGAAACTATGAACCTGCAGTCCAAGGTCTCTTTGTTCCGCAAACGTCTCCAGGGCCTGGCCATTCAGTGTATAAGTCCTGCACTGATTTGCTTTTCCAAAATGCAGCACCTCACATTTATCTAAATTAAACCCCATCTGATCAATATCTCATTGTAATCTGAGGTAACCTTCTTCATTATCCACAATACCTCCAATTTTGTATGACCTGCAAACTCATTTCCGATACCAAATCATTTAAATGAATGACAAAACAAATCCAGAAATAAACATCCATTTCTCTGAGTTTGAATGTGCTCTGTAAATCCTGCCCAATGACTCTGTACCACAGAAAGGCTGCACATGCGCCTGGCAGCGCCTTGCCCCCTACAAAGCTGGCAGTTCCGCATGTATCCAGTGAATTCTTGCCCCGAATAAAGATGGTGACGCGTACACATACCTGCAGCCACACTGAGGCAATTCCCCATTTACTGAAAACACGAGACTGGGACGTTACAAAATATGTGTTTTCCGATGCGCACATTGTGTTTGTAAAACCTCTCCGCTCACACAGAACCTCTCTCACCTCCTGCGGTTCCACAGACAGCCTTGATTTTTGCAGGTACCTATTCTCTGCCTGGTTACTCGTTTGTCCTTGGTGTGTTTGTACAATCACTTTGGATTCTCCTTAAACCTATTTCCGAAAGCTATCTCATATCCCCTTTTTGCCCTCCTGGTTTACCTCGAGTATACTCCTACTGCCCCTATACTCCTCTAGGGATTCTCACAAACACAGCTCTCTGTCCCTGCCAAATGCCTCCTTCATTTTCCTGACCAGGCCCTCAATTTCTTTCGACAGGCAGCATTCCCTACACCTACCAGCCTTGGCCTTAACAGGAACATACTGTCTATATACTCTCATTCTGGCAGGCCTGTGGAGGCAATAGCAGATGAGGACAGAGAAACAATCACTCCCAGTAAAGAGGCAATGTTGGGAAAGATAACAGCCTCAAGGTAGCTGGGTCTCCTGGCCCTGATGGAATGCATTCGAGGGACTAAAGGAGATGGGGGTGGGCGGGGGGGGGGGGGGGAAGAATAACAAACTCGTGATAATTCACTAAAATTTGTTGGATTCTGGGATGGTTTTGACAGACTGGAAGCTGCAAATTGGTGCCACTATTTTTCAAAAAGGACCTGTTAGCTTAACTTCTGCAGTGGAGAAAATGCTTGAATCTCTCAAGGAAGTAGTGGTGAGATATCTGGGTAGAAATTGTCTCATTTCGCAGACACAGCATGGATTCATGAAAGGCAGGTCACGTTTAATGGATTTACTGGAATTATTTGAGGATACAATGAGCGCGTTGGACAAGGGGGAACCGGTGGATGTGGTGTACCTGGATTTCCAGAAGGTATTCGATACGTTGCCACACAAAAGGCTGCTGTATAAGGTAAAGATGCACAGCATTATGGGTAATTATCATTGATACAGGATCGGTTCACCAACATAATAAATAATGGGGATAAATGGGTGTTTGGATTAGTGTTGACACTACAACTGTTTGCAATTTACACAAATGTTTTGGAATTGAGGACCAAGTGTACGGTGTCAGAGTTCACATTTGATACAAAGATGAGTAAAGCAATGTCTGCAGAGTCCATTGCAAGTCTGCACAGGGATACAGATCAATTAAGTGAGTGGGTAAGGATCTGGCAAATGGAGGACAATGTTGGGATATGTGAGGTCATCCATTTGGGTCGGACTAACAGCAAACTGGATGATGAAATGATGAAAACATGCAGCAGGCTGCTGTGCAGAGGGAGCTGGGTGTCCTTGTGTATGAATCACAGGAAGCTGGTTTGCAGGTACAGCAGGTAATTAAGGCAGTGAAGGGAATATTGTCCTTCATTGCCAGAGGGATGGTTATGCTGCAGCTGTACAGGGGGCTGGGGAGGCCACACCTGGAGTACTGTGTACAGGTTTGATCCCCTTACATTAGCAAGGATGTACTGGCACTAGAGGGAGTGCAGAGGAGGGTCACTAGTTTGAGTTGGGAGTTGAGAGGGTTGGTGTATGTGGAGAGATTGAGAAAACATGTTCTATACTCATTGTAATTTAGAAGAATGGGACGTTGGATAGGAAACAAATAAAATTATGAGGGGAGGAGATAAGACAGAAGCAGGGAGGCTATTTCCACTGGGGACGGGTCCAACTCCAGAGCCTCAAAATAAGGGGGAGCAGATTTAGGACTGAGATCAGGAGGAGCTTCTTCAGCTAAAGGGTTGTGAATCTGTGGCGTTCCCTGCTGACTGCAGCATTTGAATGCCTTTCAGGCAAAATGTAGATTTGTGAACAGGAAAGGAATTAAGGGTTATGGTGGGAGATCGGGAACGTGGAGCTGAGGCCATGAAAAGATCAGCCCTGATCTTATTGAATGGTAGAGCAGGCTGGAGGGGCCAGGTGAAAGTTCTTGCCTCGTGCCATCAAAATCAGCCTTTGTCCAATTCAGAACCTTAACATGTAGATCTGGTCTATTATTTTCTGTAACTATTTTAAAACTAGTAGAATTATCAGAGAATCCCAACAGTGTGGAAGCAGGTCATTCAGCCCATCACACTGATACTGACCCTGAGAGCCTCCTCACCTCCCCCAGTAACATTGCATTTCCCAGGGCCACCCAACCTACACATGCCTGAACATTACGGACAATTCAGCCTGGACAATCCACCCAACCTGCACATCCCTGAACACTGTGGACAATTCAGCCTGGATAATCCAACCTATCCTGCACATCTTTGGACTGTGGGAGGAAACCAGAGAACCCAGACAAAATCCATGCAGAATACCCCAATAAGGTGGTCATCCCTTTCTTATTTCCCAGTTCCAACGAAATAACTTCAATGGGCGTACTCCCAGCAATATCTTCCCTAAGCAAAAACATAATGCTATCCTGAATCAAAAATGCTACTCCCCCTCCTCTCTTGTCCCCCTTTCTATTCTTCCTATAGCATCTATACCCTGGAACATTAAGCTGCCAGTCCTATCCATCCCTGAGTGATACCTCTGTAGTTGCTATAATATCCCAGTGCCATGTTCAAAACCATACCCTGAGCTCATCTGCCTTCCCTGTCAGGCCTCTTCTATTGAAGTAAATGCAGTGCAACTGCTCAGTCCGACTTCATTCTGTGCCTTGCCCTTGCCTGCCTTGACTATTTGACTTCTGAACTGTACCAGTCTCAGACATACTCTTTCCTCACTATCTTATTGGGTTTACACCCACTCCCTCACTGGTTTAATGCCTCCCGAGTATCACTAATATCTCCCTGTCTGGATGTTAACACCTTCCAATTCAGGTACAATCCATCCTTCTTATGCAGGTCAACTCTACTCCAGAGGAGATCACAATGATCCAAAAAAAATGTGAATCCTTTTCCCCTGCACCAGCTCCTTAGCCACTCATCCAGCATCTCCTCCTCCTCTGTAATATGGACATTTTTCAAGATGTCACCATTTATTTCCCCACATTCTATATCTCCCATGTACTTCTTCACAGTAAACACTGATGCAAAACACTGGTTTCCTATCTCGCCCATCGCCTGCAGCTCCACACAATGGCTGTCTTGCTGATCTTGGAGGGTCTCTATTTTCTCCCTAGTTAGCCTTTTTTTCTTCATGTATTTATAGAAGCCCTTCGGATTATTCTTAAACCTATTCGCCAAAGCTATCTCACGTCCCTTTTTTGCCTCCTGATTTCCCTCTTAATTATACCCCTACTGCCTTTATACTCAATTTTTTTGGATTGGAATAAATGCAAAATATAACAACCTGACAAAACAGACGAGGGCAGGACTTACTCTCAATAAAAGTAGGGCCTTGAGTAGTGATATGGGAACAAAGAGACCGAGGGCTTCACGTCTTTGAAGTTTGTGTTACATGTAGACAGGGTGGTTAATAAGGTGCTAAGCACACTTACCTTGATTGTTCAGACCTTGGAGTACAGGAGTTGGGACGTTATGTTGAGGATGTACAAGATGTTGGGGAGGCCTCTTCTGGAATACTCTGTCCAGCTCTGGTTGTGCTGTTATAGGAAGGAGATTATTAAATTGGAGCAGGTTCAGAAGAGATTTACCAGCATGTTGCCATGAATGGAGGGATTGTGTTCTAAGGAGAGGCTGGATAGGCTGGGAATTTTTTCACTGGCGTGCACGAGGTTGAGGCGTGAGCTTATTAGAGGTTTATAAAATTAGAAAGAGTGTAGACAGGGTGAATAGCCGGGGGAGAGGGGGATTCAAAACTCGGGTGCATTCATTTTGAGAAGAAATGAGAAAGATTTGAGAAAATACATGAAGGTTTTAATAAAAAAGATACACGTGTGGAATGAACTTCCAGAGGAAGTGGTAGCTGTGAATACAATTACAATATTGAAAAGACATTCAGATAAGTACATAAATAGGAAATATTTGGATGGATGTGGACCAAGCGGAGGCAGGTACAATTAGTTCAGTTTGGAATTATGGTCGGCATGGACTGGTTGGACCACAGGGCCTGTTTCCTTGCTGTATAACATTATGACTCTAATCCTCACGATCCCTAAATTCCTCCATCCTCAACTCGCCTGATCAATGTCACCTAAACCATCCTCACAACTCTTCCTTATTTATATAATTCCTCACTAGCCACAGAACGCTCCCTATCTCACGTCCTCCAGTTTCTCAAATCTCTGCGATATGTGCCTTTCTTTAGTTCCAACCTTGAGGATGCCCTCATTCACTCCGATTGGTTGGAGGACAAACTCGTACGACCTGGTCCTCCAGTACTGCCCTCTGGCCCTATTGGCCTGCGCTGACATCACTCACCTCACAATGGGCCCCGGATGATTGGTGGGATCCTCCCTCTCTCTGCTCTGGGATGAGCTTCATCATTCACAGTGAATGGGACAGTATCACAGAGCACAGGGGCTGGGGGCTATTCAGCCCATTGGGGCTGTACTCTCTCCCTCTAGAAATGCTGCAAATCTGTCCCAATTCCCTTCCCATTTGCCCATAGCACCCCAAATCTTCCCTTAAAAGGTAAAATTCCAAATCTGTTTATGAATAATTGCTGAGTCTGTCCAGCTGCCGTTCAGACTATTCCAGATGCTCAGAACTTACTGAAGAACATAATGTTCACATATTCACTTATTATTTGCCAATTACCTGAAAATAGTTACTAAAATTGTGACATTGTTAACAATTCCCCTCTCTCTGCAAATTAAATATCTTAGAAACAAATTTGCAGCTGATCAAAATCACTGCTTAACCTTCTCAGCTCCAAGAACAATTATCTGTGCTTCTGCTAGCTCTCCACAAAAGAGGAACACATCTTATTTTCATTTATTAGTGTCATAGAGATGTACAGCACAGAAACAGACCTTTGGTCCAATTTGTCCATGCCAACTAGGAATCCTCAACAACTGGAGCCCCATTTGCCAGCGATTGGTCCGTATCACTTGAAACCCTTCCTGTCCATGTACCCAATCAGATGCCTTTCAAATGTTGTAATTGTATCAGCCTCCACTACTTCATCTGGCAGCTCATTCCACACAGACACCACACACAGCTTGAAAACTTTGCCCCTTAGATCCGTTTTAAATCTTTGCCCTCTCAACTTAAGCCCATGCGATTGTTTTGAACCCACCTAACCTGGGGGGAAAAGACCCTGGCTGTTCACCGTATCCATGCCCCTCATGATTTTATAAATCCCCATGAAGTCACCTCTCAGTCTTTGACTCTCCAGGGAAATTAACCCTGGCCTATTCAGCCTCTCCCTGTAGCCCAAATCCTCCAATCCTAGCAAAGTCTTTGTAAATCTTGTCTGAACTCTTTCAAGATTCACAACATCCTTCCCAGAACAGGGGATTTCGAACTTAAAACATAATTCCTGAAATGGCTTAATCAATGTCCTGTCCAGCCACAATTTGACATCCCAGCTTCTGTACTCAATGCATTGACCAATAAATATAAGCATACCAAACCCCACCTTCACTAGCCTGCCTATCTATGACTGTACTTTCAAGGAACAATGAACCTGCACTCCATGGTCTCTATGTTCAGCAACATTCCCAAGGACTTTACCATTAAGTGTATAAGTCCTGCCCTGATTTGCCTTTCCAAAATCCAACAGCTTACATTTGTCTAAATTGAACCCAGTCTGCCATTCCTCGCCCCAATGGCCCATCTGGTCAAGATCCTGTTGTATTCTGAACTAACCTTCTTCATTGTCCACTACACCTCCAATTTTGGTGTCTTCTGTAAACCTACTGACCATATCTCATATTCACATCCAAGTCAATTATTTAAGGACCCAATATCCATTCCTGCAACACGCTGCTGCTCACAGGCCTCCAGTCCACAAATCAACCCTCTGCACCACCCTCTGCCTCCTACCTTCAAGCCAGTTTTGTATCCAAATGGCTAGTTCTCTCAACATTTCATGTTATCTAACCTTGCTAACCAGTCTGCTTTGTGGAACATCGTTCAGTGTCCATATAGACAACATTCACAATCTGCCTTCATCAATCATCTTTGTCACATCTTCAAAAAAAAACTCAATCAAGTTAGAGAGAGAATTTCCCACACACAAAGCCATGCTATCTATCCCTAACCATTCCTCGTCTTTCCAAATACATGTAAATCCTGTCCCTCAGAATCCATTCCAACAACTTGCCTGCCACTGACTTCAGGCTCACTGTTCTCTTGTTCCCTGGCCTTTCCTTACCACCTTTTTAAATAATGGCACATGTCTTCCAGCACCTCACCTGTCACCAATGACAATATAAACATCTCAGGGAGGGGCACTGCTATCACATTCCTAGCTTTCCACAAATGTCTGGGATACACCTTAACAGGTCCCAGGGATTTATCCACCTCGATATGATTCAACACATCCAGTACTACCTCCTCTGTAATATGGTCAGGAGCCGGGCAGCAGTGGACAATTCATTTACTGAAAGGTCTGTGAACATAATAGTAAAATACTAAACAGAGCAAAAATACACTCAGAGACTGAGGAAGCTAGATAGTGAACAAGTGGACATCAAGGTGCTCAGAGGCGAATCGGAGCAGTTTTATGATCCCACAGTCAGAGATGTCTAGCACCGAAACAGTCTCTTCAGTACAACCCATCTATGCCAACCAAATATTCGAACCTAATCTATTCCCATTTGCCAGCACTTGGCCGGCATCCCTCTGAACCCTTCCTATTCAACTGCCTTTGAAATGTTACAATTTTTGTTGCCCTTTAGGTCCCTGTTGAATTTTCCCCTCTCACCCTTAACCTATATCCTCTAGTTCTGGGCTCCACCACCCCAGGGTAAACACCTTGTCTATTTACGCTATCCATGCCCCTCACGATTATATAAATCTCTTCAAAATTACACCTCAGCCTATGACACTCCAGGGAAAATGGCCCCAGTCCCTATCATGCCTCTCCCTGCAACTCAAATCCTCCAACCCTGGCAACATCCTTGAAAATCAATTCTCAAACCTTTCAAGTTTCAGTGCCTCCTTCTGATAATAGGGAGACCAGAATTGCACACAATATTCCAAAAGTGGCCTAACCAATGTCCTGTCCAGCTCCTGTACTCAACGCTCTGACCAACAAAGGGAAGCATACCAAATGTCTTCTTCACTGTCTTATCGACCTGTGACTCTACTTTCAAGGAACTGTGAACCTGCATTCCAAGGTCTCTTTGTTCAGCAAGACTCTCCAAGACCTTACAATTCAGTGTGTGAGTCCTGCTCGGATTTGCTTTTCTAAAATGCAGCACCTCACATTTATCTAAATTAAACCCTATCTGCCACTCCCCAGCCCATTGGCCCATCTGATCAATATCCCATTGTATTCTGAGACAACCTTTATCACTGACCACAATACCAACAATTTTGGTGTCACCAGCAATCTTACTAACGGTACCGCCTCTATTCACATCCAAATCATTTAAACGAATGACGAAACAAATCCAGAGAAAAAAAAATCCATTTCCCTGGGTGTGAATGTGCTCTGTGTAAATCCTGCCCCATGACTCTCTATCAGGGAGAGCTGCACATACTCCCCTCTGAACTTTGCCCCCTACAAAGATGGCGGCTGCACGTGTCCAGTGAATCGTTGCCCCGAATAAAGATGGCGGCACTGACTCGAGTCAATCGCGAAATGAGGCATTTTCCGGTTTACTGCAAAAACGAGACTGTAAATTTCAAATTTGTCTTTTCCGATGTGCACCAAATGTTCGCAAAACCTCTCAGCCTAGACCAACACCATTTCCCTCCCGCTTGCTGCTGTTTATTTCTTTCCTTACCGACAGCTCTCCGCCCGCACAGCCGCGCTGTCCGCGAGGATGATCACGTGGTATAATCAAGTCCCGCCTCTCATTCACTCTGATTGGTCGGAGGGCCAACCGCCTCGCCAGGTCCTCCAGCCCCGCCCCTGTACTTCCATTGGTCCACCGCTGACATCAATCATCCTGTGACCATTGTTGGCTGGAGCATGCGCACTGCTTCCTGGCTTTTGTTGCTCTGCATAAGTTACAAGAGTGAGGGACAAAGTTAAAAACACACAACCACCTGATGCAGCAGCAGCAGCGCTAGTGCTTCCAAATAAACCTGTTGGACTATAACCTGGTGTTCTGTGAATTTTAATTTTGTCCATCCTAATCCAACACCAGCACCTCCAAGTCACGAGTGAGGGAGGAATGTATAACATAAGAACTAGGAACAGGAGAAGGCCTTCCTGCCCTTTGAGCTTGCGCTGCCATTCAATAAGATCATGGCTGATCACTTCGTGGACACAGAACCATTTACCCAAGTTCTCACCGTATTCTTTAATTAATTATTTCTGTTTTGAAAAAAAGCTACCTTAGCTTTAAAAAAGTTTACTGAAAAAACATCAACTACTTCACTGGGCAATGAATTCCATTGAGGTTAAGAAGTTCCTTCTAAATTCAGTCCTAAATTTGCTGCCTCTAATCTTGAGGTGATGCCATCTTGTCCTAGATTCACCTGCCAGTGGAAACATCCTCTCTACTTCTATTTTATCCATTTCATTCATTATTTTATATGTTTCCATTCTTCTGAATTCCAATGAATATAATCCCAATCTACTCCGTCTCTGTTAAGCCAACCCCCTCAACTCTGGAATCAACCTAGTTAATCTCCTCTGCACCCCCTCTCGTGCCAGTACATCCTTTCTCAACTAAGGAGATAACAACTACATGGAGTACTCCAGGTGTGGCCTCACCAGCACCCAATACAGCTGGAACATAACATCTGCTTTTAAGCACAATCCCTTCAGCATAGAAGGACAAAATTGCATTTGCCTTCAGAATTGATTGTTATACCTGGTGACCAACCTCATGCAGTAGGATACTCAGGTGCCTCTGCTTAGCAAAAATGCAACTTTTTAAAATTCAATTAATAATCTCTTTTTAATGTTACTCCAACCAAACAGTATGACATTACATTTATGAACATTATATTCCATATGACCGACCATTGCCCACTCACTCAATGTATCTATGTTCCTCTGCAAAGTTCCACAGTCCTGCGCACACTTTGTCCTGCTACTCATCATCGTGTCATAAGCAAACTTTAACACCCTAAATGTGGTCCCCAACTCCAAATCATCTGTATCAATTCTAAATAATCGCAGTCCCAACACTGATCCCTGAGGCACACAACTAGTCACTGATTGCCAGCCAGGATAATATGCATTTATCCCCACACTTTGCTTCCTGTTAGTCAACCAATCTTCTATCCATGCTAATACTATACCCCTAATGCCATATACCTTTATATTATGCAACAGCCTCTTGCACAGCACCTTTTTGAAGGCCTTTTGGAAATCCAGGTACACTGCATCCACTGGGTCCACATTGTCCAACTTGCTTGAAATGTCTTCATAGAATTCCAAAAGATTTTTCAAGCATGACCTGCCCTTCATGAACCCATGCTGTATCTGTCCAATGGGACAATTTCTATCAAGTCCCTGCTATTTCTTCCTTGATAATAGATCAAAGCATCATTCCCACTATAGAGAAGAAGCTGTCTGGGGTATAATTACCCATCTTTTGTCCACCTCCTTTTTAAAACAGTGGCGTCACTTTTGCTGCTTTCCAAACTGCTGAGACTGCCATGAAGTCCAGTGAATTTTGGAAAATTACTGTCAGTGCATTTGCTATTTCTCCTGGGATACATTCTGTCAGGGAAAAGAGAATTTTCTATTATTAGCTCAATTACCTCCAACAGTCCAAAACTAGGTGTTCTGTAATAATGATAGCTTCCATATCCTCACCTACCTTTGTGTCTTTGTTAATTACTGGCAAGATATTAGTATCCTCCACTGTGATGTCCCGGAACTAAATGCTCCTCTTTTTCCAAAAGACCAACGTTTACTTTTGCCACTCTTTTCTCATTATTTATGTTTATAGAAACATTTGCTATCTGTCTTTATAGTCTGTGCTAGTTTATTTTTCTCATGTTCGAGCTTACATTTCTTTGTAACTCTTCTGTGGCTTTCTGTTGACCTTTAAAGTTTTCCCAGTTCTAGTTTCATGCTGGTTTTGGCCACTTTGTATGCCTTTCAATTTGATCACTTTCCTTAGATACCCATCGTAGAGAACACCTTTTCTTACAGTCCTTCCATTTCACTGGAATATACCTTTGCTGAGGACTTTGGAAAATGTCTTTGAAAATCTTCCACTGCTCATCAACTGTCCCACCATAAAATCTTTGTTTCCAGTCTACGTTATCAAGGTTCTCCCTCATTCTATTGTAGTTCCTCATGTCCAAGCACAGGACCCAGGTATTAGGTTTTATCTTCACACTCTCCATATGTATTAAATTCAACCATACAGTGATCACTTCTTCCGAGAGGATCCCTAACTCTGAGGTCACTAATTATTCCTGTCTCATTGCAGAGGGTCAGATCTTGGATAGCTTGCTCCCTTGTAGATCCATTTCATACTGTTCAAGTAAAATATCACAGATACACTTAATGAACTCCTCATAGCTACCCTGACTAAGCTGGTTTGACCAAAATACATGTACATTAAAATCACCCATGATAATAACCGTACCATTTTTACAGGCATTAGTTATTTCTTTGTTTATTGCCCATCCCAATATGATGATATTATTTGGTGGCCTATACACTGCACCTATCAGTGACTTTCTTGGTAGAATTTTGAATGCATCATTCCTGTTTCTCCTAATGTATGGCAAAAACAACAACTACTCATATTGTATGGAATCTTTCACAATGGCAAATCTCCTAAGGTACTTCATGGATGATCAAAACATTGATTAAGCAGAATGATTTCAAAAAAATCTTAAAGGAGGATAGAATAGGTTAGGGAGACGATTTGACGGACTTCTGCCCTTGACACTTCCAATTGTGGAGTGATGCAGATGGGGCAGGTTGGAAAGGGAACATGCAAAGGGGAAATGGAGGAGTGCAGGCAGTGTATAAGGTCTTAAGGACAGAGGAGGTTCCAGACTGAGTCTGTCTGTGATAGAGAGTATGGCTGCCTCATGGAGTTTGAAGCTCTGCAATGGGTGCATGCAAGTCATGTTAGTCGAGGATAGTATAATGGTGGCTGAGATAGCTTTTCATGAGGACTTGTCTCCTGAGGTAGTGTGGGCTGAGGTTAGAAACAGAAGGGGAAAGGTCACACTGCTTGGAGTTTTTTTATAGGCCTCCACAGAGTTCTAGGGAAGTGGAAGAGAGGATTAGCAAAATTATTCTGGGTAAGAGCAAAAGTCCAGGGTGGGCATTGTCTATAAACCTCAGGCACATGCGCAGTTTGGTTCCTATGTAGCGCATGCGCAGTGTCACATTGATCAGGACAGAGAGAGACATGGAGCTGCTTTCTCCGGCAGCGGCTGCGATCGGCTTCAGAGAGCGGCGCTCAGAGCCGGGGTGTGGGAGCCTCGCTGGGAGAAAGGAGCGGAGAGAATTCACAAGTGCGGGATACAGGTTAAAAAAAACCGAAAAAGCCCCTCCAGGCCCGGGAAGGAGGTGGCGGTCTCTGATCAGGGAAGCGGCCCAGGGTCACGGCCGCCATTTGTTTGAGGGAAGAGGGAGCGCGGGCCTCAGCGCCGCCATCTTGAGAAGGTCAAGGTGCAGGAGGGCGGGGCTCTCGGGGTCTGTAGAACAATCAGAGGAAAGGGAAGCCCCATTGTTCCTGATGAATTCCATGAACACAGCGTCACTGGGCGGTCCCGCAGGAATCTCCTCTCTCAGTCCCTGCTGTGATGTTTCACCCCAATCACAACCAGCAGCTCTCCTCCTCTCTCAGCTCCCCTTCTGTCCTTCCTGCAGCATCTGTCCCCTGGGGCATTGAGCTGCCTGTCCTGTCCCTCCCTCAGCTGTTGTTCTGTAATCCCTGTGATATCCCAGTCCCATCCTAGATTACTTCACTAAAGACATGAAACATTTAATTCACATTCAATCATTTACAATGGTGGGATTTGAACCTGTGTCCAGAGAACATTTGCTGAGTTTCTGGATAAATTGTCTCACAATAATGCCACTAGGCCATCACTTCACCTTCTCACAGGTTGGGCATCCCAGCACAAGTGTTTGATCCTGTACTCTGGTGATATCACTCAGTGTCGCTCCATGGGCATGGATAGGATAAATAGGCAAAGTCTTTTCCCTGGCGCTGGGGAGTCCAGAACTAGAGGGCATAGGTTTAGGGTGAGAGGGGAAAGGTATAAAAGAGATCCATTTTCACACAGAGAGTGGTACGTGTATGGAATAAGCTGCCAGATGATGTGGTGGAGGCTGGTACAATTGCAACATTTAAGAGGCATTTGGATGGATATATGAATAGGAAGGTATTGGAGGGATATGGGGCGGGTGCTGGCAGGTGGCACTAGATTGAGTAGGAATATCTGGTCGGTATGGACGGGTTGGACCGAAGGGTCAGTTTCCATGCTGTACACCTCTATGACTCTATGTGGTATCCCTCATTGTGTGGGTCTAATAGCTGCCCCTGTCACCATCTCTTACTCTTGTAGCTACTCCAGATCCTGAGCCAACAGAATTCTCCACTCTAGAGAGATGAGGCAGCACAGGCCAGGATTGGAGACTGGGTTTTTCCAGATCTCTGTGGGCTCAGTGCCATTCTACATGTGTAACCCTCATAGCATCAGTCTAATTTCCCATTCTGCCTATTTCTGTGTCTTCTACAGGTACCCAGGGAGTTCCTGACTCAATAGGCTTGACAACTGCTGGTTGGGAAGATGGTTGGTCAGCCAGAGAGACAAAGGTCAGGGAGGTCGGGAGCCTTGAATAAATTCTGCCACCAGATAAGATCACTCAGCGCACAGAGCAGAGAGCAATGAGAGGGCTCCAAACATCAGCTAACAGGACATGAGATAGATATAATGCTGGAAAGGAGCACAGTACTGACACACCCCAGGCTCAGGTACCACCTTTACTTTAAGTTTTGTTGTATTGGGACAGCATCAGGAGTTCCCAGTTTTTCAATCCAGGCCTGTGCTGTCTTGGTGAACATCAGGACAACAGAGGGGAAAGCAGGCCTCCCATGAGAGGGTGATAATGCTCCCTGAGATCTTTCTGTTCCCTATTCCCTCTCCAACACTGTATCGATGGCTTGTCTTGTGGACCAGTGTCTTCAATCATTCTAACACCAATAACAGTTCCTATCTCTGTCACCTCCTTCCCTCTCACCAATTACTTCACATATTTGAAACCTCCAGTCCAGATGACCATCCATATCGCTGTAACTTGCTTCAGTCTCTACAACATGCCTTGTCTCGGTAGTCTCCTCCTCCAATAACTAGAAACATCGGGTCTGTTTCTGTGCGGCATGACCTTTCGGCCGAGGTTTCCGAAATGGAATGAGTCGCGTTTGCCTGTGTTTGGCTCAAATCCCTTCAAGTCAGGCAGCATCCAAGGAACAGGAAATTCAACGTTCGGGCATAAGTCCTTCATCAGGAATGAAGGGCTTATGCTCAAAACGTCGAATTTCCTGTTCCTTGGATGCTGCCTGACCTGCTGCGCTTTTCCAGCAACACATTTTCAGCTCTGATCTCCAGCATCTGCAGACCTCACTTTCTCTCCAAATCCCTTCAAACCTTCTCCTCTCCATGTACCTGCCCAAGTGCCTTTTCCATGTTGTAATTGTACTTGTTTCTACCATTTCCTCTGGAAGTCCATTCCGTCTATGCACCATCTTCTGTGGAAAATGTTGCCCCTCAGCTCCCTCTTTAAATCCTTGCTCTCTCACCCCACGTTTATGCCTCTAGCTTTGGACTCACCTACCCTTGGAAATTCACCTTACTTAGGCCCTACATTGTTTCATAAACCTTTATAAGGTCACCCCGTGGCCGCCTCTGCTCAGGAGAAATATTGACGACAATGTTACCAATATCTCCAACTCGTGTTCAATGCTCTGACCAATGAAGACAAGTGTGCCAAATGCTGCTTTTCCCACCCTGTCCCCCTGTGATGTCACTTCCAAGGAACAATGTAATTTCACCCCTTGGTCTCTCTCTGTTCGACAACACTGCCCAAGTCCCTACCATTAACTGCATTAGTCCTCTTGGTTTGACTGAACTAAATTCAACACCTGAATTAAACTCCATCTTTCATTCCTTAACCCTCTGGCCCAGTTGATTACCATCCCCTTCGAGAACTATATTCCCTGCCCACTCTTCTACTTATCTTTGTATCCACAAACATTATAACAGGGACTCTTTTATTTTAACTCAAAAGGTTGATGTAAATGATGAACAACAGTGGTCCCAGCACCAATCCTCACAGCACACTGCTGGTCAGAGGCCTCCAGTCTAAACAACAACCCTCTCCCACCACCCTCTGTCTCCCACTGTCATCCCATTGTATATCCCATTTCCGGGTAGCTCTCCCTGATCCCTTGTGACCTACCCTTACTAACCAATGTATCATGCTGCACCCTAACCAAGGGTTTGCTGAAGACAGAAACAACATCTGTTGCTCTGCCTTCATCTATCTTCTTAGTCACATCTTGAACAAACTCCAGTCAAGTTTGTGAGACATGTTTTCCCACGCACAAAGCCATGCTGGCTGTTCGTAATCAGTCCTTGTCTTTCCAAATGCATGTAAGTCCTACCTCGCAAAATGACCTCCAACAACTGACCCACCCTGATGTCTGGTCATCAGTCTGTAGTTCCCTGGCTTCCTCTTGCAGCCTTTCTTAATTAATGACAAAACATTATAATCATAGTCAGAGAGTCATACCGCATTGTTTGGTTAATGCTAACCATACTCTAAAACTGATCTTGTCCTACCTGCCTGTTCCTGGATCATATCCCTTCAAACCTTTCCTATTCCTGTACTAATCCAAATATCTTTAAACATTGTAATTGTCCCCACATTCATCCCTTCCTTGGGAAGTTCATTCCACACGCATCCCATCCTCTGTGTGACAATGTGACCCCATGTACTTTTTTAAAAATGTGCCTTGTCTTGAAACTCCCCTGACCGTGGGAAAAGACAACTCCCATTAACTCTATCTATTTCCCTCATTATTTTATAAACTTCTATGAGGTCATCTGTCAACATTCAGGTTTCAATGAAAAAATACCAACCTATCCAGCCTTTCTTTATAACTGATACCCTCCATAACCAGCCACATCCCAGTAAATCTCCTCTGAACCCTCTCCAGCTTAATAACATCCTTCCTATAACTGGGCGACCCGAACTGGACACAGTATTCCAGAAGAGGACCAAAGGATTGAGCAATGAAAGCAAGTGTGGCAAGCAAGTTTTTTATTAACCATCCTGTCTCTCCATGTTGCAAACTTCAAAGAATTATGTACCTGAACCCGAGTTCTACAACACTCCCGAAGGACCTACCATTAATTGTATAAGCCCTGCCCGTGTTTGTTGTACCAAATGCATTCCCTCACATTTATTCAGATTGAACTCCATCTACAGTTTTTCAGCCATTCACACATTTCATCAGGATCCCTTTGTAATCTCAGAAAACCTTCTTCACTGTCCACAATGCCACCTTCCAGTCTACCTGCCTCTCACACATGGTACAAATATCTCTGCTAGGGGCCCTACAATGTCTTCACCAGCTTCCCACAATGTCCTGAGCTACATTTGATCAGGTCCTGGGGATTTATTTACCTTTGTGTTTTAAAACTTCCAGCACCTCCTCTTCGATAATGTGGACTCATTTCAAGACATTGGCTCATAGAGATGTACAGCATGGAAACAGATCCTTCGGACCAACTCCTGCATGACGTATCTAGTCACATTTGCCACAATTTTGCCAATATCCCTCTAAACCCTTCCTATTCATACACCCATCCACATGCCTTTTAAATGTATTTCTATCACCCTCCACTATTTCCTCTGGCAGCTTATTCCATACACTCTGCAGGAACCAATTGTCCTTTAGCTCCCTTTAAAAAGTTCCTCTCGCATTTAAAGCTATGTCCTGTCAGTTGGGGATCCCTCAGCCTGGGGAAAAGATCTTGATATTGACCCTATCAATGATCATCATGATTTTAAACACCTTTATCAGTTAACTTCTCAGCTTCCCATCTTCAAGTGAAAACAGCCCCAGCTTATTCAGGCTTTTCCCTGAAGCGCAAACCCTCCAACCCTGGCAACATCCTTGGTCATTTTTTCTGAACCCTCTCATGTTCCACAACATCCTTCCTGTGGCATTGAGACCAGAACTGCACACAGTATTCCAATAGTAATCGGACCAAACACTGTTTAGTTCCCTGAGCTCCCCAGTCTTTATCCAAAGTAAGTTCCAAAGTGAAATATTTGTTTAGAATCTTGTAATTCCACACATCGTTGGCTTCATTGATCATTAAGGATACTGGTTTTGTCCCTTGCTCTTTTTTTGCTCTTAATACACTTGTAGAATCTCTTTCAATTCTCCTTAACTTTGGCAGAAAAAGTTTTCTCATGTTCCCTTTTTGCATTCCTGATTTCCATCCTAAGTGTATTTCTACAGCCCCGATGCTCCTGAGGGGATTCCCTTGAGTCAGCCAGTTATATCTGACATGTGTCCCCTTTTTTCTTGACCAGAGCCTCGAAACTCAGCCAATGTTTCCTAATTCTATCAGCATCGAGCTGCACACTAACAGGAACATGCTGGCACTGAACGCTCCTTTTATCTCGTTTTTAAGATATTCCTCCTTGCCAGACTTCCCTTTACCTGCAAATAGCCTCCCCAGATCTACTTTAAATAATTCCTGTCTAATCCTATCTTGCTCCATTGTATAACTTGAACTTGTGGACCAGGCCTGTCCTTTTCCATCGCTATTTTCAACTAATACAATTGTGGTGACTTTCCAAAGTGCTCCCCCACTAACCCCTCAGTCCCGTTCCCGACCTTGTTTCCCAAGGGGAGGTCAGCTTTAGCCCCATTCTCCAGTTGGGCCATTTACATAATGACAGGGAGTTTCTGGAACAGACTTAACAAATTCCTTCCATCCAAATGCTTAATGCAGTAGCAATCCCAGTCCAGGTTTGGAAAGGTTAAGATCCCCTACCGTTACAACCCTATTATTCTAATATCTGAGATCTCCTGACATATTTGCTCCTCCATCTCCCATTGCCTATCGCTGTAGTACGACCGTAGCAAACTGATGACCAATTTCTATTTCTCAGTCCACCAATATCGCTTAACTGGGCGATCCTGCATGAATACTCCCTCTAGGTACTGCTGGGATTTTCCCCCCAATCAAAACCACCAGCTCTCCCCCTGTTTTGCCTCCTGTTCTATCCTTCCTGCAGCATCTGTCCCCTGGAACATTGAGCTGCTGGTCCTGTCGCTCCCTCAGCTGTGTTTCTGTCATATCTACAACATCCCAGTCCCATGTTCCCATCCATGCTCTGGGTTCATCTGCCTTATCTGTCCGGCCCTTTGCATTGAAATAAATGCCGTTTAATTCATCAATTTTCCCTCATTGCCTGCTATGTTCTTGCCTGCCTTGTCTATTTATATTGCTCTCTTGAACATCTGTACCAACCTCAAATTTCTTTCTGACCTTACGACTGTTTGGGGTCCCACACCCCTGCCAGATGAGTTTAAATCCTCTCGAGCAGCTCCAGCAACTCTCCCCACCAGGATATGGGTCCCCCTCCTGCTCTCAGTTCAGGTGTCTCCCCCACCCTGTCTGCTTGTGCTGACATATTCAGACATCCAGAGATTTGTCCACCAAGGTCCTGCCCTGCCCTCCCCACCACACACTCCCCCTCCCTTCCCCTCCTCTCCCCTCCCCTCCTCTCCCCTCTCTCGCCCTCCCCTCCCCTCCCCTCTCTCGCCCTCCTCTTCCCTCCCCTCTCTCTCCCTCCCCTTCCCTCCCCTTCCCTCCCCTGTCTCGCCCTCC
>NW_026867644.1:77635-140133 GCF_020745735.1 Hemiscyllium ocellatum
TCGAGAGGATTTAAACTCATCTGGCAGGGGTGTGGGACCCCAAACAGTCGTAAGGTCAGAAAGAAATTTGAGGTTGGTACAAATGTTCAAGAGAGCAATATAAATAGACAAGGCAGGCAAGAACATAGCAGGCAATGAGGGAAAATTGATGAATTAAACGGCATTTATTTCAATGCAAAGGGCCGGACAGATAAGGCAGATGAACCCAGAGCATGGATGGGAACATGGGACTGGGATGTTGTAGATATGACAGAAACACAGCTGAGGGAGCGACAGGACCAGCAGCTCAATGTTCCAGGGGACAGATGCTGCAGGAAGGATAGAACAGGAGGCAAAACAGGGGGAGAGCTGGTGGTTTTGATTGGGGGGAAAATCCCAGCAGTACCTAGAGGGAGTATTCATGCAGGATCGCCCAGTTAAGCGATATTGGTGGGACTGAGAAATAGAAATTGGTCATCAGTTTGCTACGGTCATACTACAGCGATAGGCAATGGGAGATGGAGGAGCAAATATGTCAGGAGATCTCAGATATTAGAATAATAGGGTTGTAACGGTAGGGGATCTTAACCTTTCCAAACCTGGACTGGGATTGCTACTGCATTAAGCATTTGGATGGAAGGAATTTGTTAAGTCTGTTCCAGAAACTCCCTGTCATTATGTAAATGGCCCAACTGGAGAATGGGGCTAAAGCTGACCTCCCCTTGGGAAACAGGTCGGGAACGGGACTGAGGGGTTAGTGGGGGAGCACTTTGGAAAGTCACCACAATTGTATTAGTTGAAAATAGCGATGGAAAAGGACAGGCCTGGTCCACAAGCTCAAGTTATACAATGGAGCAAGATAGGATTAGACAGGAATATTTAAAGTAGATCTGGGGAGGCTATTTGCAGGTAAAGGGAAGTCTGGCAAGGAGGAATATCTTAAAAGCGAGATAAAAGGAGCGTTCAGTGCCAGCATGTTCCTGTTAGTGTGCAGCTCGATGCTGATAGAATTAGGAAACATTGGCTGAGTTTCGAGGCTCTGGTCAAGAAAAAAAGGGGACACATGTCAGATATAACTGGCTGACTCAAGGGAATCCCTTCAGGAGCATCGGGGCTGTAGAAATACACTTAGGATGGAAATCAGGAATGCAAAAATGCGACATGAGAAAACTTTTTCTGCCAAAGTTAAGGAGAATTGAAAGAGATTCTACAAGTGTATTAAGAGCAAAAAAAGAGCAAGGGACAAAACTAGTATCCTTAATGATCAATGAAGCCAACGATGTGTGGAATTATAAGATTCTAAACAAATATTTCACTTTGGAACTTACTTTGGATAAAGACTGGGGAGCTCAGGGAACTAAACAGTGTTTGGTCCGATTACTATTGGAATACTGTGTGCAATTCTGGTCTCAATGCCACAGGAAGGATGTTGTGGAACATGAGAGGGATCAGAAAAAATGACCAAGGATGTTGCCAGGGTTGGAGGGTTTGCGCTTCAGGGAAAAGCCTGAATAAGCTGGGGCTGAATTCACTTGAAGATGGGAAGCTGAGAAGTTAACTGATAAAGGTGTTTAAAATCATGATGATCATTGATAGGGTCAATATCAAGATCTTTTCCCCAGGCTGAGGGATCCCCAACTGACAGGACATAGCTTTAAAATGCGAGAGGAACTTTTTAAAGGGAGCTAAAGGACAATTGGTTCCTGCAGAGTGTATGGAATAAGCTGCCAGAGGAAATAGTGGAGGGTGATAGAAATACATTTAAAAGGCATGTGGATGGGTGTATGAATAGGAAGGGTTTAGAGGGATATTGGCAAAATTGTGGCAAATGTGACTAGATACGTCATGCAGGAGTTGGTCCGAAGGATCTGTTTCCATGCTGTACATCTCTATGAGCCAATGTCTTGAAATGAGTCCACATTATCGAAGAGGAGGTGCTGGAAGTTTTAAAACACCAAGGTAGATAAATCCCCAGGACCTGATCAAATGTAGCTCAGGACATTGTGGGAAGCTGGTGAAGACATTGTAGGGCCCCTAGCAGAGATATTTGTACCATGTGTGAGAGGCAGGTAGACTGGAAGGTGGCATTGTGGACAGTGAAGAAGGTTTTCTGAGATTACAAAGGGATCCTGATGAAATGTGTGAATGGCTGAAAAACTGTCGATGGAGTTCAATCTGAATAAATGTGAGGGAATGCATTTGGTACAACAAACACGGGCAGGGCTTATACAATTAATGGTAGGTCCTTCGGGAGTGTTGTAGAACTCAGGGTTCAGGTACATAATTCTTTGAAGTTTGCAACATGGAGAGACAGGGTGGTTAATAAAAAACTTGCTTGCCACACGCTTTCACTGCTCAATCCTTTGGTCCTCTTCTGGAATACTGTGTCCAGTTCGGGTCGCCCAGTTATAGGAAGGATGTTATTAAGCTGGAGAGGGTTCAGAGGAGATTTATTGGGATGTGAATGGTTATGGAGGGTATCAGTTATAAAGAAAGGCTGGATAGGTTGGTATTATTTCATTGAAACCTGAATGTTGACAGATGACCTCATAGAAGTTTATAAAATAATGAGGGAAATAGATAGAGTTAATGGGAGTTGTCTTTTCCCACGGTCAGGGGAGTTTCAAGACAAGGCACATTTTTAAAAAAAGTACATGGGGTCACATTGTCACACAGAGGATGGGATGCGTGTGGAATGAACTTCCCAAGGAAGGGATGAATGTGGGGACAATTACAATGTTAAAAGATATTTGGATTAGTACAGGAATAGGAAAGGTTTGAAGGAATATGATCCAGGAACAGGCAGGTAGGACAAGATCAGTTTTAGAGTATGGTTAGCATTAACCAAACAATGCGGTCTGACTCTCTGACTATGATTATAATGTTTTGTCATTAATTAAGAAAGGCTGCAAGAGGAAGCCAGGGAACTACAGACTGATGACCAGACATCAGGGTGGGTCAGTTGTTGGAGGTCATTTTGCGAGGTAGGACTTACATGCATTTGGAAAGACAAGGACTGATTACGAACAGCCAGCATGGCTTTGTGCGTGGGAAAACATGTCCCACAAACTTGACTGGAGTTTGTTCAATATGTGACGAAGAAGATAGATGAAGGCAGAGCAACAGACATTGTTTCTGTCTTCAGCAAACCATTGGTTAGGGTGCAGCATGATACATTGGTTCGTAAGGGTAGGTCACAAGGGATCAGGGAGAGCTAGCCAGCAATGGGATATACAATGGGATGACAGTGGGAGACAGAGGGTGGTGGTAGAGGGTTGTTGTTTAGACTGGAGGCCTCTGACCAGCAGTGTGCTGTGAGGATTGGTGCTGGGACCACTGTTGTTCATCATTTACATCAACCTTTTGAGTTAAAATAAAAGAGTCCCTGTTATAATGTTTGTGGATACAAAGATAAGTAGAAGAGTGGGCAGGGAATATAGTTCTCGAAGGGGATGGTAATCAACTGGGCCAGAGGGTTAAGGAATGAAAGATGGAGTTTAATTCAGGTGTTGAATTTAGTTCAGTCAAACCAAGAGGACTAATGCAGTTAATGGTAGGGACTTGGGCAGTGTTGTCGAACAGAGAGAGACCAAGGGGTGAAATTACATTGTTCCTTGGAAGTGACATCACAGGGGGACAGGGTGGGAAAAGCAGCATTTGGCACACTTGTCTTCATTGGTCAGAGCATTGAACACGAGTTGGAGATATTGGTAACATTGTCGTCAATATTTCTCCTGAGCAGAGGCGGCCACGGGGTGACCTTATAAATGTTTATGAAACAATGTAGGGCCTAAGTACGGTGAATAGCCAAGGGTAGGTGAGTCCAAAGCTAGAGGCATAAACGTGGGGTGAGAGAGCAAGGATTTAAAGAGGGAGCTGAGGGGCAACATTTTCCACAGAAGATGGTGCATAGACGGAATGGACTTCCAGAGGAAATGGTAGAAACAAGTACAATTACAACATGGAAAAGGCACTTGGGCAGGTACATGGAGAGGAGAAGGTTTGAAGGGATTTGGAGAGAAAGTGAGGTCTGCAGATGCTGGAGATCAGAGCTGAAAATGTGTTGCTGGAAAAGCGCAGCAGGTCAGGCAGCATCCAAGGAACAGGAAATTCGACGTTTTGAGCATAAGCCCTTCATTCCTGATGAAGGACTTATGCCCGAACCGTTGAATTTCCTGTTCCTTGGATGCTGCCTGACCTGAAGGGATTTGAGCCAAACACAGGCAAACGCGACTCATTCCATTTCGGAAACCTTGGCCGAAAGGTCATGCCGCACAGAAACAGACCCGATGTTTCTAGTTATTGGAGGAGGAGACTACCGAGACAAGGCATGTTGTAGAGACTGAAGCAAGTTACAGCGATATGGATGGTCATCTGGACTGGAGGTTTCAAATATGTGAAGTAATTGGTGAGAGGGAAGGATGTGACAGAGATAGGAACTGTTATTGGTGTTAGAATGATTGAAGACACTGGTCCACAAGACAAGCCATCGATACAGTGTTGGAGAGGGAATAGGGAACAGAAAGATCTCAGGGAGCATTATCACCCTCTCATGGGAGGCCTGCTTTCCCCTCTGTTGTCCTGATGTTCACCAAGACAGCACAGGCCTGGATTGAAAAACTGGGAACTCCTGATGCTGTCCCAATACAACAAAACTTAAAGTAAAGGTGGTACCTGAGCCTGGGGTGTGTCAGTACTGTGCTCCTTTCCAGCATTATATCTATCTCATGTCCTGTTAGCTGATGTTTGGAGCACTCTCATTGCTCTCTGCTCTGTGCGCTGAGTGATCTTATCTGGTGGCAGAATTTATTGAAGGCTCCCGACCTCCCTGACCTTTGTCTCTCTGGCTGACCAACCATCTTCCCAACCAGCAGTTGTCAAGTCTATTGAGTCAGGAACTCCCTGGGTACCTGTAGAAGACACAGAAATAGGCAGAATGGGAAATTAGACTGATGCTATGAGGGTTACACATGTAGAATGGCACTGAGCCCACAGAGATCTGGAAAAACCCAGTCTCCAATCCTGGCCTGTGCTGCCTCATCTCTCTAGAGTGGAGAATTCTGTTGGCTCAGGATCTGGAGTAGCTACAAGAGTAAGAGATGGTGACAGGGACAGCTATTAGACCCACACAATGAGGGATACCACATAGAGTCATAGAGGTGTACAGCATGGAAACTGACCCTTCGGTCCAACCCGTCCATACCGACCAGATATTCCTACTCAATCTAGTGCCACCTGCCAGCACCCGCCCCATATCCCTCCAATACCTTCCTATTCATATATCCATCCAAATGCCTCTTAAATGTTGCAATTGTACCAGCCTCCACCACATCATCTGGCAGCTTATTCCATACACGTACCACTCTCTGTGTGAAAATGGATCTCTTTTATACCTTTCCCCTCTCACCCTAAACCTATGCCCTCTAGTTCTGGACTCCCCAGCGCCAGGGAAAAGACTTTGCCTATTTATCCTATCCATGCCCATGGAGCGACACTGAGTGATATCACCAGAGTACAGGATCAAACACTTGTGCTGGGATGCCCAACCTGTGAGAAGGTGAAGTGATGGCCTAGTGGCATTATTGTGAGACAATTTATCCAGAAACTCAGCAAATGTTCTCTGGACACAGGTTCAAATCCCACCATTGTAAATGATTGAATGTGAATTAAATGTTTCATGTCTTTAGTGAAGTAATCTAGGATGGGACTGGGATATCACAGGGATTACAGAACAACAGCTGAGGGAGGGACAGGACAGGCAGCTCAATGCCCCAGAGGACAGATGCTGCAGGAAGGACAGAAGGGGAGCTGAGAGAGGAGGAGAGCTGCTGGTTGTGATTGGGGTGAAACATCACAGCAGGGACTGAGAGAGGAGATTCCTGCGGGACCGCCCAGTGACGCTGTGTTCATGGAATTCATCAGGAACAATGGGGCTTCCCTTTCCTCTGATTGTTCTACAGACCCCGATAGCCCCGCCCTCCTGCACCTTGACCTTCTCAACATGGCGGCCCTGAGGCCCGCGCTCCCTCTTCCCTCAAACAAATGGCGGCCGTGACCCTGGGCCGCTTCCCTGATCAGAGACCGCCACCTCCTTCCCCGGGCCTGGAGGGGCTTTTTCGGTTTTTTTTTTAACCTGTATCCCGCACTTGTGAATTCTCTCCGCTCCTTTCTCCCAGCGAGGCTCCCACACCCCGGCTCTGAGCGCCGCTCTCTGAAGCCGATCGCAGCCGCTGCCGGAGAAAGCAGCTCCATGTCTCTCTCTCTGTCCTGATCAATGTGACACTGCGCATGCTCTACATGGAAACCAAACTGCGCATGTGCCTGAGGTTTATAGACAATGCCCACCCTGGGACTTTTGCTCTTACCCAGAATAATTTTGCTAATCCTCTCTTCCACTTCCCTAGAACTCTGTGGAGGCCTATAAAAAAACTCCAAGCAGTGTGACCTCTCCCCTTCTGTTTCTAACCTCAGCCCACACTACCTCAGGAGACAAGTCCTCATGAAAAGCTATCTCAGCCACCGTTATACTATCCTCGACTAACATGACTTGCATGCACCCATTGCAGAGCTTCAAACTCCATGAGGCAGCCATACTCTCTATCACAGACAGACTCAGTCTGGAACCTCCTCTGTCCTTAAGACCTTATACACTGCCTGCACTCCTCCATTTCCCCTTTGCATGTTCCCTTTCCAACCTGCCCCATCTGCATCACTCCACAATTGGAAGTGTCAAGGGCAGAAGTCTGTCAAATCGTCTCCCTAACCTATTCTATCCTCCTTTAAGATTTTTTTGGAAATCATTCTGCTTAATCAATGTTTTGATCATCCATGAAGTACCTTAGGAGATTTGCCATTGTGAAAGATTCCATACAATATGAGTAGTTGTTGTTTTTGCCATAAATTAGGAGAAACAGGAATGATGCATTCAAAATTCTACCAAGAAAGTCACTGATAGGTGCAGTGTATAGGCCACCAAATAATAACATCATATTGGGATGGGCAATAAACAAAGAAATAACTAATGCCTGTAAAAATGGTACGCTTATTATCATGGGTGATTTTAATGTACATGTATTTTGGTCAAACCAGCTTAGTCAGGGTAGCTATGAGGAGTTCATTAAGTGTATCTGTGATATTTTACTTGAACAGTATGAAATGGATCTACAAGGGAGCAAGCTATCCAAGATCTGACCCTCTGCAATGAGACAGGAATAATTAGTGACCTCAGAGTTAGGGATCCTCTCGGATGAAGTGATCACTGTATGGTTGAATTTAATACATATGGAGAGTGTGAAGATAAAACCTAATACCTGGGTCCTGTGCTTGGACATGAGGAACTACAATAGAATGAGGGAGAACCTTGATAATGTAGACTGGAAACAAAGATTTTATGGTGGGACAGTTGATGAGCAGTGGAAGATTTTCAAAGACATTTTCCAAAGTCCTCAGCAAAGGTATATTCCAGTGAAATGGAAGGACTGTAAGAAAAGGTGTTCTCTACGATGGGTATCTAAGGAAAGTGATCAAATTGAAAGGCATACAAAGTGGCCAAAACCAGCATGAAACTAGAACTGGGAAAACTTTAAAGGTCAACAGAAAGCCACAGAAGAGCTATAAAGAAATGTAAGCTCGAACATGAGAAAAATAAACTAGCACAGACTATAAAGACAGATAGCAAATGTTTCTATAAACATAAATAATGAGAAAAGAGTGGCAAAAGTAAACGTTGGTCTTTTGGAAAAAGAGAAGGAGCATTTAGTTCCGGGACATCACAGTGGAGGATACTAATATCTTGCCAGTAATTAACAAAGACACAAAGGTAGGTGAGGATATGGAAGCTATCATTATTACAGAACACCTAGTTTTGGACTGTTGGAGGTAATTGAGCTAATAATAGAAAATTCTCTTTTCCCTGACAGAATGTATCCCAGGAGAAATAGCAAATGCACTGACAGTAATTTTCCAAAATTCACTGGACTTCATGGCAGTCTCAGCAGTTTGGAAAGCAGCAAAAGTGACGCCACTGTTTTAAAAAGGAGGTGGACAAAAGATGGGTAATTATACCCCAGACAGCTTCTTCTCTATAGTGGGAATGATGCTTTGATCTAGTATCAAGGAAGAAATAGCAGGGACTTGATAGAAATTGTCCCATTGGACAGGTACAGCATGGGTTCATGAAGGGCAGGTCATGCTTGAAAAATCTTTTGGAATTCTATGAAGACATTTCAAGCAAGTTGGACAATGTGGACCCAGTGGATGCAGTGTACCTGGATTTCCAAAAGGCCTTCAAAAAGGTGCTGTGCAAGAGGCTGTTGCATAATATGAAGGTATATGGCATTAGGGGTATAGTATTAGCATGGATAGAAGATTGGTTGACTAACAGGAAGCAAAGTGTGGGGATAAATGCATATTATCCTGGCTGGCAATCAGTGACTAGTTGTGTGCCTCAGGGATCAGTGTTGGGACTGCGATTATTTAGAATTGATACAGATGATTTGGAGTTGGGGACCACATTTAGGGTGTTAAAGTTTGCTTATGACACGATGATGAGTAGCAGGACAAAGTGTGCGCAGGACTGTGGAACTTTGCAGAGGAACATAGATACATTGAGTGAGTGGGCAATGGTCGGTCATATGGAATATAATGTTCATAAATGTAATGTCATACTGTTTGGTTGGAGTAACATTAAAAAGAGATTATTAATTGAATTTTAAAAAGTTGCATTTTTGCTAAGCAGAGGCACCTGAGTATCCTACTGCGTGAGGTTGGTCACCAGGTATAACAATCAATTCTGAAGGCAAATGCAATTTTGTCCTTCTATGCTGAAGGGATTGTGCTTAAAAGCAGATGTTATGTTCCAGCTGTATTGGGTGCTGGTGAGGCCACACCTGGAGTACTCCATGTAGTTGTTATCTCCTTAGTTGGGAAAGGATGTACTGGCACGAGAGGGGGTGCAGAGGAGATTAACTAGGTTGATTCCAGAGTTGAGGGGGTTGGCTTAATAGAGACGGAGTAGATTGGGATTATATTCATTGGAATTCAGAAGAATGGAAACATATAAAATAATGAATGAAATGGATAAAATAGAAGTAGAGAGGATGTTTCCACTGGCAGGTGAATCTAGGACAAGATGGCATCACCTCAAGATTAGAGGCAGCAAATTTAGGACTGAATTGGAAAGGAACTTCTTAACCTCAATGGAATTCATTGCCCAGGGAAGTAGTTGATGTTTGTACAGTAAACGTTTTTAAAGCTAAGGTAGCTTTTTTTCAAAACAGAAATAATTAATTAAAGAATACGGTGAGAACATGGGTAAATGGTTCTGTGTCCACGAAGTGATCAGCCATGATCTTATTGAATGGCAGAGCAAGCTCAAAGGGCAGGATTTTCTTCTCCTGTTCCTAGTTCTTATGTTATACAATTGATATGGTTAATGTAATTTCTGCAGTTTCATGCATTCACACACACACACACACACACACACCTCACACATATCCCACACACATACACACACACTCACTCACACACACATACACACACCTACACACACACATACACACACCTACACACACACATACACACACCTATACACACACACACACTCACATACACTCACTCACACACGCACACACACACTCATTCACACTCACATACACACACATACACACACATACACACACACATACACACACCTACACACACTCACATACACTCACTCACACACACACACACACTCACTCACACTCACATACACTCACTCTCACACACACACACATACACACACACATACACACACTCTCACACACATACATACACACACACACTGACTCACACACCTACACACACACTCACTGTACTAAAACTGAGGTTTAATGAATAAAAACTAAATTATGAAACTAATGATCGACTAGGCCATAATGAAGCATGAACTAGAAGTCACCTCTGTTATGCCAGGAACATGGTAACCTTGGGCAAGAAACCAAGGAATGCTTCAGTTAGACACAGAGGGCAATATACAATGAAAGCTCTTTTCATGACATCAATAAATGTTATAACTAGTAGCAGAAATTGTAAAATAATATAACATTTTAATTAAAGAAATTGGCAGAGAAAAGCGTGAAATGCTTTAACCAATGGAATTGTCATTAATGATTTTTAATGTAAGAAAAATCCATAGCGTGAGATGTTTAAACCAATGAAATTATCACCAATGTATTTGAATGGAAAAATAATGTATAAGTATTAGTGCTGTAAAATCTCCCGTTGCGATTTCCGAAGTCCTTTTTGGAACTCGCCCAATCTTCGAAGATTGAATAAACATCTGTTGCTCTGTCTGTGTGTGTCTCGCAGTATTTCGAATTGCCACGGGAAAAGTGACAGCCGGTGGGGATAAGGGCTGATACCAGTCAACTTGGAGTTCGCCTTTTTGAACTTAACCTTGTGGACAGTCTCCCTTGACACAAGGGTTAAAGGACAGTCCGCGGTTGGCAGAGTTCGGAGGCAGGACCCGGTTGTTCTGAATCAGATCCCTAGAGTTAGAATAGTTAGCCAAGTGTCAGGAACTATTCTCCGGAGATTCAGAAAGCCTAGACAGAAATCACTTATAACACATTCCTCACTCACTCGTGACTTGGAGGTGCTGATGTTGGATTAGGATGGACAAAATTAAAATTCCCAGAACACCAGGTTATAGTCCAACAGGTTTATTTGGAAGCACTAGCGCTGCTGCTGCTTCATCAGGTGGTTGTGTGTTTTTAACTTTGTCCCTCACTCTTGTAACTTATGCAGAGCAACAAAAACCAGGAAGCAGTGCGCATGCTCCAGCCAACAATGGTCACAAGATGATTGATGTCAGCGGTGGACCAATGGAAGTACAGGGGCGGGGCTGGAGGACCTGGCGAGGCGCTTGGCCCTCCGACCAATCAGAGTGAATGAGAGGCGGGACTTGATTATACCACGTGATCATCCTCGCGGACAGCGCGGCTGTGCGGGCGGAGAGCTGTCGGTAAGGAAAGAAATAAACAGCAGCAAGCGGGAGGGAAACGGTGACGGTCTAGGCTGAGAGGTTTTGCGAACATTTGGTGCACATCGGAAAAGACAAATTTGAAATTTACAGTCTCGTTTTTGCAGTAAACGGGAAAATGCCTCATTTCGCGATTGACTCGAGTCAGCGCCGCCATCTTTATTCGGGGCAACGATTCACTGGACACGTGCAGCCGCCATCTTTGTAGGGGGCAAAGTTCAGAGGGGAGTATGTGCAGCCCTCCCTGATAGAGAGTCATGGGGCAGGATTTACACAGAGCACATTCACACCCAGGGAAATGGATTTTTGTTTTTCTGTGGAATTGTTCCGTCATTCATTTAAATGATTTGGATGTGAATAGAGGCGGTACCGTTAGTAAGTTTGCAGATGACACCAAAATTGTTGATATTATGGTCAGTGATAAAGGGTGTCTCAGAATACAATGGGATATTGATCAGATGGGCCAATGGGCTGGGGAGTGGAAGATACAGTTTAATTTAGATAAATGTGAGGTGCAGCATTTTAGAAAAGCAAATCCGAGCAGGACTCACACTGAATTGTAAGGTCTTGGAGAGTCTTGCTGAACAAAGAGACCTTGGAATGCAGGTTCACAGTTCCTTGAAAGTAGAGTCACAGGTCGATAGGATAGTGAAGAAGGCATTTGGTATGCTTCCCTTTGTTGGTCAGAGCGTTGAGTACAGGAGCTGGACAGGACATTGGTTAGGCCACTTTTGGAATATTGTGTGCAATTCTGGTCTCCCTATTATCAGAAGGAGGCACTGAAACTTGAAAGGTTTGAGAATTGATTTTCAAGGATGTTGCCAGGGTTGGAGGATTTGAGTTGCAGGGAGAGGCATAATAGGGACTGGGGCCATTTTCCCTGGAGTGTCATAGGCTGAGGTGTAATTTTGAAGAGATTTATATAATCGTGAGGGGCATGGATAGCGTAAATAGACAAGGTGTTTACCCTGGGGTGGTGGAGCCCAGAACTAGAGGATATAGGTTAAGGGTGAGAGGGGAAAATTCAACAGGGACCTAAAGGGCAACAAAAATTGTAACATTTCAAAGGCAGTTGAATAGGAAGGGTTCAGAGGGATGCCGGCCAAGTGCTGGCAAATGGGAATAGATTAGGTTCGAATATTTGGTTGGCATAGATGGGTTGTACTGAAGAGTCTGTTTCGGTGCTAGACATCTCTGACTGTGGGATCATAAAACTGCTCCGATTCGCCTCTGAGCACCTTGATGTCCACTTGTTCACTATCTAGCTTCCTCAGTCTCTGAGTGTATTTTTGCTCTGTTTAGTATTTTACTATTATGTTCACAGACCTTTCAGTAAATGAATTGTCCACTGCTGCCTGGCTCCTGACCATATTACAGAGGAGGTAGTACTGGATGTGTTGAATCATATCGAGGTGGATAAATCTCTGGAACCTGTTAAGGTGTATCCCAGACATTTGTGGAAAGCTAGGAATGTGATAGCAGTGCCCCTCCCTGAGATGTTTATATTGTCATTGGTGACAGGTGAGGTGCTGGAAGACATGTGCCATTATTTAAAAAGGTGGTAAGGAAAGGCCAGGGAACAAGAAATCAGTGAGCCTGAAGTCATTGGCAGGCAAGTTGTTGGAATGGATTCTGAGGGACAGAATTTACATGTATTTGGAAAGACGAGGAATGGTTAGGGATAGATAGCATGGCTTTGTGTGTGGGAAATTCTCTCTCTAACTTGATTGAGTTTTTTTTTTGAAGATGTGACAAAGATGATTGATGAAGGCAGATTGTGAATGTTGTCTATATGGACACTGAACGATGTTCCACAAAGCAGACTGGTTGGCAAGGTAAGATAACATGAAATGTTGAGAGAACTAGCCATTTTGATACAAAACTGGCTTGAAGGTAGGAGGCAGAGGGTGGTGCAGAGGGTTGATTTGTGGACTGGAGGCCTGTGAGCAGCAGCGTGTTGCAGGAATGGATATTGGGTCCTTAAATATTTGACTTGGATGTGAATATGAGATATGGTCAGTAGGTTTACAGAAGACACCAAAATTGGAGGTGTAGTGGACAATGAAGAAGGTTAGTTCAGAATACAACAGGATCTTGACCAGATGGGCCATTGGGGCGAGGAATGGCAGACTGGGTTCAATTTAGACAAATGTAAGCTGTTGGATTTTGGAAAGGCAAATCAGAGCAGGACTTATACACTTAATGGTAAAGTCCTTGGGAATGTTGCTGAACATAGAGACAATGGAATGCAGGTTCATTGTTCCTTGTAAGTAGAGTCATAGATAGGCAGGCTAGTGAAGGTGGGGTTTGGTATGCTTATATTTATTGGTCAATGCATTGAGTACAGAAGCTGGGATGTCAAATTGTGGCTGGACAGGACATTGATTAAGCCATTTCAGGAATTATGTTTTAAGTTCGAAATCCCCTGTTCTGGGAAGGATGTTGTGAATCTTGAAAGAGTTCAGACAAGACTTACAAAGACTTTGCTAGGATTGGAGGATTTGGGCTATAGGGAGAGGCTGAATAGGCCAGGGTTAATTTCCCTGGAGAGTCAAAGACTGAGAGGTGACTTCATGGGGATTTATAAAATCATGAGGGGCATGGATACGGTGAACAGCCAGGGTCATTTCCCCCCAGTTAGGTGAGTTCAAAACAATCGCATGGGCTTAAGTTGAGAGGGCAAAGATTTAAAACGGATCTAAGGGGCAAAGTTTTCAAGCTGTGTGTGGTGTGTGTGTGGAATGAGCTGCCAGATGAAGTAGTGGAGGCTGATACAATTACAACATTTGAAAGGCATCTGATTGGGTACATGGACAGGAAGGGTTTCAAGTGATACAGACCAATCGCTGGCAAATGGGGCTCCAGTTGTTGAGGATTCCTAGTTGGCATGGACAAATTGGACCAAAGGTCTGTTTCTGTGCTGTACATCTCTGTGACACTAATAAATGAAAATAAGATGTGTTCCTCTTTTGTGGAGAGCTAACAGAAGCACAGATAATTGTTCTTGGAGCTGAGAAGGTTAAGCAGTGATTTTGATCAGCGGCAAATTTGTTTCTAAGATATTTAATTTTCAGAGAGAGGGGAATTGTTAACAATGTCACAATTTTAGTAACTATTTTCAGGTAATTGGCAAATAATAAGTGAATATGTGAACATTATGTTCTTCAGTAAGTTCTGAGCATCTGGAATAGTCTGAACGGCAGCTGGTCAGACTCAGCAATTATTCATAAACAGATTTGGAATTTTACCTTTTAAGGGAAGATTTGGGGTGCTATGGGCAAATGGGAAGGGAATTGGGACGGATTTGCAGCATTTCTAGAGGGAGAGAGTACAGCCCCAATGGGCTGAATAGCCCCCAGCCCCTGTGCTCTGTGATACTGTCCCATTCACTGTGAATGATGAAGCTCATCCCAGAGCAGAGAGAGGGAGGATCCCACCAATCATCCGGGGCCCATTGTGAGGTGAGTGATGTCAGCGCAGGCCAATAGGGCCAGAGGGCAGTACTGGAGGACCAGGTCGTACGAGTTTGTCCTCCAACCAATCGGAGTGAATGAGGCATCCTCAAGGTTGGAACTAAAGAAAGGCACATATCGCAGAGATTTGAGAAACTGGAGGACGTGAGATAGGGAGCGTTCTGTGGCGAGTGAGGAATTATATAAATAAGGAAGAGTTGTGAGGATGGTTTAGGTGACATTGATCAGGCGAGTTGAGGATGGAGGAATTTAGGGATCGTGAGGATTAGAGTCATAATGTTATACAGCAAGGAAACAGGCCCTGTGGTCCAACCAGTCCATGCCGACCATAATTTCAAACTGAACTAATTGTACCTGCCTCCGCTTGGACCACATCCATCCAAATATTTCCTATTTATGTACTTATCTGAATGTCTTTTCAATATTGTAATTGTATTCACAGCTACCACTTCCTCTGGAAGTTCATTCCACACGTGTATCTTTTTTATTAAAACCTTCATGTATTTTCTCAAATCTTTCTCATTTCTTCTCAAAATGAATGCACCCGAGTTTTGAATCCCCTCTCCCCGGCTATTCACCCTGTCTACACTCTTTCTAATTTTATAAACCTCGAATAAGCTCACGCCTCAACCTCGTGCACGCCAGTGAAAAAATTCCCAGCCTATCCAGCCTCTCCTTAGAACACAATCCCTCCATTCATGGCAACATGCTGGTAAATCTCTTCTGAACCTGCTCCAATTTAATAATCTCCTTCCTATAACAGCACAACCAGAGCTGGACAGAGTATTCCAGAAGAGGCCTCCCCAACATCTTGTACATCCCCAACATAACGTCCCAACTCCTGTACTCCAAGGTCTGAACAATCAAGGTAAGTGTGCTTAGCACCTTATTAACCACCCTGTCTACATGTCACACAAACTTCAAAGACGTGAAGCCCTCGGTCTCTCTGTTCCCATATCACTACTCAAGGCCCTACTTTTATTGAGAGTAAGTCCTGCCCTTGTCTGTTTTGTCAGGTTGTTATATTTTGCATTTATTCCAATCCAAAAAAATTGCGTATAAAGGCAGTAGGGGTATAATTAAGAGGGAAATCAGGAGGCAAAAAAGGGACGTGAGATAGCTTTGGCGAATAGGTTTAAGAATAATCCGAAGGGCTTCTATAAATACATGAAGAAAAAAAGGCTAACTAGGGAGAAAATAGAGACCCTCCAAGATAAGCAAGACAGCCATTGTGTGGAGCTGCAGGCGATGGGCGAGATAGGAAACCAGTGTTTTGCATCAGTGTTTACTGTGAAGAATTACATGGGAGATATAGAATGTGGGGAAATAAATGGTGACATCTTGAAAAATGTCCATATTACAGAGGAGGAGGAGATGCTGGATGAGTGGCTAAGGAGCTGGTGCAGGGGAAAAGGATTCACATTTTTTTTGGATCATTGTGATCTCCTCTGGAGTAGAGTTGACCTGCATAAGAAGGATGGATTGTACCTGAATTGGAAGGTGTTAACATCCAGACAGGGAGATATTAGTGATACTCGGGAGGCATTAAACCAGTGAGGGAGTGGGTGTAAACCCAATAAGATAGTGAGGAAAGAGTATGTCTGAGACTGGTACAGTTCAGAAGTCAAATAGTCAAGGCAGGCAAGGGCAAGGCACAGAATGAAGTCGGACTGAGCAGTTGCACTGCATTTACTTCAATAGAAGAGGCCTGACAGGGAAGGCAGATGAGCTCAGGGTATGGTTTTGAACATGGCACTGGGATATTATAGTAACTACAGAGGTAGCACTCAGGGATGGATAGGACTGGCAGCTTAATGTTCCAGGGTATAGATGCTATAGGAAGAATAGAAAGGGGGACAAGAGAGGAGGGGGAGTAGCATTTTTGATTCAGCATAGCATTATGTTTTTGCTTAGGGAAGATATTGCTGGGAGTACGCCCATTGAAGTTAGTTCGTTGGAACTGGGAAATAAGAAAGGGATGACCACCTTATTGGGGTATTCTGCATGGATTTTGTCTGGGTTCTCTGGTTTCCTCCCACAGTCCAAAGATGTGCAGGATAGGTTGGATTATCCAGGCTGAATTGTCCACAGTGTTCAGGGATGTGCAGGTTGGGTGGATTGTCCAGGCTGAATTGTCCGTAATGTTCAGGCATGTGTAGGTTGTGTGGCCCTCGGAAATGCAATGTTACTGGGGGAGGTGAGGAGGCTCTCAGGGTCAGTATCAGTGTGATGGGCTGAATGACCTGCTTCCACACTGTTGGGATTCTCTGATAATTCTACTAGTTTTAAAATAGTTACAGAAAATAATAGACCAGATATACATGTTAAGGTTCTGAATTGGACAAAGGCTGATTTTGATGGCACGAGGCAAGAACTTTCACCTGGCCCCTCCAGCCTGCTCTACCATTCAATAAGATCAGGGCTGATCTTTTCATGGCCTCAGCTCCACGTTCCCGATCTCCCACCATAACCCTTAATTCCTTTCCTGTTCACAAATCTACATTTTGCCTGAAAGGCATTCAAATGCTGCAGTCAGCAGGGAACGCCACAGATTCACAACCCTTTAGCTGAAGAAGCTCCTCCTGATCTCAGTCCTAAATCTGCTCCCCCTTATTTTGAGGCTCTGGAGTTGGACCCGTCCCCATTGGAAATAGCCTCCCTGCTTCTGTCTTATCTCCTCCCCTCATAATTTTATTTGTTTCCTATCCAACGTCCCATTCTTCTAAATTACAATGAGTATAGAACATGTTTTCTCAATCTCTCCACATACACCAACCCTCTCAACTCCCAACTCAAACTAGTGACCCTCCTCTGCACTCCCTCTAGTGCCAGTACATCCTTGCTAATGTAAGGGGATCAAACCTGTACACAGTACTCCAGGTGTGGCCTCCCCAGCCCCCTGTACAGCTGCAGCATAACCATCCCTCTGGCAATGAAGGACAATATTCCCTTCACTGCCTTAATTACCTGCTGTACCTGCAACCCAGCTTCCTGTGATTCATGCACAAGGACACCCAGCTCCCTCTGCACAGCAGCCTGCTGCAATATTTCACCATTTCATCATCCAGTTTGCTGTTAGTCCGACCCAAATGGATGACCTCACGTTTCCCAACATTGAACTCCATTTGCCAGATCCTTACTCACTCACTTAATTGATCTGTATCCCTGTGCAGACTTGCAATGGACTCTGCAGACATTGCTTTACTCTTCTTTGTATCAAATGTGAACTCTGACACCGTACACTTGGTCCTCAATTCCAAAACATTTGTGTAAATTGCAAACAGTTGCAGTGTCAACACTAATCCAAACACCCGTTAATCCCCATTATTTATTATGTTGGTGAACCGATCCTGTATCAATGATAATTACCCATAATGCTGTGCATCTTTACCTTATACAGCAGCCTTTTGTGTGGCAACGTATCGAATACCTTCTGGAAATCCAGGTACACCACATCCACCGGTTCCCCCTTGTCCAACGCGCTCATTGTATCCTCAAATAATTCCAGTAAATCCATTAAAAGTGACCTGCCTTTCATGAATCCATGCTGTGTCTGCGAAATGAGACAATTTCTACCCAGATATCTCACCACTACTTCCTTGAGAGATTCAAGCATTTTCTCCACTGCAGAAGTTAAGCTAACAGGTCCTTTTTGAAAAATAGTGGCACCAATTTGCAGCTTCCAGTCTGTCAAAACCATCCCAGAATCCAACAAATTTTAGTGAATTATCACGAGTTTGTTATTCTTCCCCCCCATCTACTTTAGTCCCTCGAATGCATTCCATCAGGGCCAGGAGACCCAGCTACCTTGAGGCTGTTATCTTTCCCAACATTGCCTCTTTACTGGGAATGATTGTTTCTCTGTCCTCATCTGCTATTGCCTCCACAGGCCTGCAACAATGAGAGTATATAGACAGTATGTTCCTGTTAAGGCCAAGGCTGGTAGGTGTAGGGAATGCTGCCTGTCGAAAGAAATTGAGGGCCTGGTCAGGAAAATGAAGGAGGCATTTGGCAGGGACAGAGAGCTGTGTTTGTGAGAATCCCTAGAGGAGTATAGGGGCAGTAGGAGTATACTCGAGGTAAACCAGGAGGGCAAAAAGGGGATATGAGATAGCTTTCGGAAATAGGTTTAAGGAGAATCCAAAGTGATTGTACAAACACACTAAGGACAAACGAGTAACCAGGCAGAGAATAGGTACCCGCAAAAATCAAGGCTGTCTGTGGAACCGCAGGAGGTGAGAGAGGTTCTGTGTGAGTGGAGAGGTTTTACAAACACAATGTGCGCATCGGAAAACACATATTTTGTAACATCCCAGTCTCGTGTTTTCAGTAAATGGGGAATTGCGTCAGTGTGGCTGCAGGTATGTGTACGCGTCACCATCTTTATTCGGGGCAAGAATTCACTGGATACATGCGGAACTGCCAGCTTTGTAGGGGGCAAGGTGCAGCCAGGCGCATGTGCAGCCTTTCTGTGGTACAGAGTCATTGGGCAGGATTTACAGAGCACATTCAAACTCAGAGAAATGGATGTTTATTTCTGGATTTGTTTTGTCATTCATTTAAATGATTTGGTATCGTAAATGAGTTTGCAGGTCATACAAAATTGGAGGTATTGTGGATAATGAAGAAGGTTACCTCAGATTACAATGAGATATTGATCAGATGGGGTTTAATTTAGATAAATGTGAGGTGCTGCATTTTGGAAAAGCAAATCAGTGCAGGACTTATACACTGAATGGCCAGGCCCTGGAGACGTTTGCGGAACAAAGAGACCTTGGACTGCAGGTTCATAGTTTCTTGCAAGTCAAGTTGCAGGCAGATAGGATGGTGAAGAAGGTGTTCAGTTTATATTCCTTTATTGGTTCGAGCATTGAGTACAGGATGTGGGAGGTCATGTTGCTGTACAGGGCATTCGTTAGGCCACGTTTGGAATATTGTGTGCAGTTCTGGCCTGCCTCCTATCAGAAGGGTGCTGTGAAACTTGAAAGGTTTCAAAAAAGACTTCCAAGAATGTTGTTAGTGTTGGAGGCTGGGCTGTTTTCCCTGGAGTGCAATAGGCTGAGCTGTGATGTTATGGAGGTTTATACTATCAAGAGGGGCATGAATGGAGTAAATGAACAAGGTGTTTTCCTTGGAGTGATGGTGTCCAGAAGTAGAGGCATTGCTTTAGGATGAACGGATAAAATTTCAAAGGGGCCTAAAGGACAACTCTTTCATGCAGTGGGTGGAATGAGCTGCCAGAGGAAGTGGTGGAGGCTAGTACAGATAAAACTTGTTAAAGGCGTCTAAATAGACACATGATATGATGAGTAAGCGTTTACAGGGATATGGGCCAAGTGCTGGCAAATGGGAATAGATTAGGTTCGGATACCTGGTTGTCATGGATGAGTTAGACCGAAGAGTCTGTGTCGGCGCTATACATCTCTATGACTGTGGGATCATAACAGCTTATACTGTTCTGCTTCATCTCTGGGCTCCCTCATGACCACTTTGTTAATGTCTAGCTTCCTCAGTCTCGAACAATGGGTGTATTTTCCTATTACTTTTACAGACATTTTTATACGTTAATTTTTCACTGCCGCCCAGCCCCTGACCGTGTGCTGCTTATTAATTTTTTGGGATATCTGTTCGGCATGGACAGGTTGGGTCGAAAGATCTGTTTCCATGCTGTACATCTCTGTGGCTCTATGTTGTTGATTATGAATAGCAGCCTTTTGATGGATCAACAAGTTTTGGTACGAGGAAGTACTTGGGCAGAGATTTAGTTTTTCTTGAGATAACAGGGAGGTTGAATGTGGAAAGTTTGCCAGGAGTGTGTTTGTATAAGGAAGTCTGGAGATAACACAAGGTGGATGAGAGTATATGAGCTAATACAATGTTAGAATCAGCTCGAAATAGTGGTCTTGTCCCCCTCACCTCACCACACCTCTGGGATTCAGCTGGTTGTCAGGTTGTGAATCAGGCGGTAACACAATCGGGAGCTGAGTGGCCATGGTGGAGCCTGAAATGAGTGTCACTCAGCTGGCTGTTGCTGAGCAGCTGCTGCTTGGTAGCCCTGTTGGTGACATCTTCCATCACTTTACTGCTGATCGAGTGTGGACTGACGGAGGGAAATTGGCTTGGTTGGATTGCCCTGTGTTTTCTGTTGAACATGCCTGGGCAATGTTCCACAATGTCAGTAGATGCCAGTGCTGGAGCGGTACTTGGCTTGGCGGGTGGCAAGTTCTGGAGCACAAGCCATTAGTATTATTGCCAGGATATTGGCAGGGCCCGTAGCCTTTGCACTACTTAACCACTTCTTGATGTTATTCAAACTGAATGAAACTGGCTTAAAACTCACATCTGTGATGTTGGAAACCACTGCAGAAGGCTGAGATGGAGCATCCCACTTCTGGCTGCAAATGCTGTTGACTTATCTGGTGCATGGATGTGTGGGGCCCCTCCATCAGTAAGGGTGGGGATATCTCTGATGCTTCCTGCAGTGAGTTGTTTTATTGTCCATCACTGTTTACAACTGGGTGTGGCAGTACTGCAGAGCTCTGATCTGATCCATTGGTTGTGGGATCACTTAGCTCTGTTGCTTGGTGCTGATGCTGTTTGAAATGCAGATGGTTCTGTTTGGTAGCTTCACCAGGTTGGCCCTTCATTTTTAGTTATGCCTGGTGCTGCTCTGGGCATGCCCTCCTTTACTGTCCGTTGTGATGGGTGAGAGCAGGATTTACAAACCCATGAGATTACAGATTGTGCTGGAGTACAGTTCTGCTGTTGTTGATGTCCCACAGTGCCTCAGAGAGATCCAATTTACGTTCCTACATCTCATCAAAGTCTGTCCCATTTAGAACGGTGATAGTGTCACTCAACACAATGGAAGTTTTTCTCAACTTTAAGCCAAGACTTGTGTCTCCAAAGAGAATGTGCAATGGTCGCTCGTACCGATACTGTCATGGACAGATGTATCTGTAGCTGGTCAGTTCATAACAATGAGATCAAGTATGTTTTTCCCTGTTGTTGGTTCCCTCACCACCTGCTGCAGACTCAGTTGAGCAGCTATATCCTTTAGGACCTGACCAGCTCAGTCAGTAATTCTGTTGCAGAGCTAGTCTCGATTGTGGACATTGAAATCCTGTACCCAGAGTACGTTTGACATCATTTTACTTCCTCAGTGCTTCCTCCAAATGTTGTTCAACATGAAGGAGAAGTGATTCATCAGCCAAGGGAGGACGGAGCGTGGTAATCAGCAGGAGCCATGAGACTTCCTGGTGTCCGGAGTCAATGCTGAGTACTCAGAGGGCAAATCCTCCCTGTCTGTGCCACCACCTCTGCCTGGTCTGTCCTGCTGGTGGGACAGGACATATCCAGAGATTTCAGGAGAAAGTGAAGACTGCAGATGCTGGAGATCAGAGTCGAGAGTGTGGTGCTGGAAAAGCACAGCAGGTCAGGCTGATGAAGGGCTTAGGCTCGAAACGTCGATTCTCCTGCTCCTCGGATGCTGCCTGACCTGTTGTGCTTTTCCATCACCACACTCTCGATATCTAGGGATGGTGATGGTGGTATCTGGTCATTGTCTGTAAAAGGGCTCCTGAAGAAGGGCTCATGCCTGAAACGTCGATTCTCCTGCTCCTTTGATGCTGTCTGACCTGCTGCGCTTTTCCAGCAACACATTTTCAACATTGTCTGTAAGAGTTGATTCCATGAGTATGAGTATGTCAGGCTGTTCCTTGATTGGTCTGTGAGACAGCTCTGCACATTTTGACACCAAACTCCAGATGTTAGTCTGGAGGACGTTGCACCATCGAGAGGGCTGATTCTGTGGTTGTATTTTCTGGTGCCTTGTCAGATGCTGAGTGGTCCATCCAGTTTCATTCCTTTGTTGAGACTTTGCAGTGATTCATACAGTGAGTAGCTGGCTGGGCCACTGTCGGGTTGGCAGGATATTTTTCCACCATTGACAATGGTTCCATGGAGATTAGGAGATTCCTAATTCCAGTTATTTTTTCTTGAATTCAGATTCCACCATCTGCCAAGTTGGGATTCGAACCAGGATTTCTGTCATTGGTTTTAATATTTTGGGTAAAAGTTAAATACATTAGGTTTGTTCACTCACTTTAAATATCACTAACCCCGGTTTTGTTTCTTTGTGAAACACTGTCCATCATCCTGTCTCCTCCATCCTTCTCTCCAACAACAAGAGTTTGGAGCGCATGGAGTTTCTCTGTCACTAAGACTGAGACAATCCGATCTGCTGCTTCCCTCCCTCCCACTGAGTCAAACTGCCTCACGTGGTGTTCCCGGATTTTGTCCAAACTTTCTCCAATCCCGGTCAAGCCTTATCAGAGCTCATCTTGACCCTTTTACCCTCATCTCAGTAAACCATAGAGTTTCCAACTCTCTTTTCTCCCCCTCCTCATCAGTCTCCGTCACCGATTCACAGATATTGTTCCTTGTTCTGTCTTTTCTGGTTATGTCCTTCTCTCCCATTCTGTGAAAAACTAATATTTGACCTCATGGTTGTTGAAAAATCCTGCTCCATCTCCACTCTCCCTTTCCTTTCTGAATTCCTTGCATTTGGTGTCCCTCATGGATCTATCCTTGGCCCCTCTTGTATCTCCTCTACATACTGACAGGAGGTGACATTGTGCAAAAGCACCATGTTGGGTTTCACATGTACACTGACAATGCCCAGCTCTCCCTCCCCGTCATCCCTCTCCATTACTCCACTGTTACTCAGTTATCAAGCTGCTAACCACATTCCCACTACTCGATTAGGTGCAGTTTCCTCCAATGAAACATTGTCATGGTTAAACCCGTTGCCTGACCAATTCCTTTCCCTTACTGCTGAGCCCCTCCCTCTCACTGAGAACTATACAGCAGAACTACACTCTTCACAATATTGCAGTTCACTCTTCACAATATTGCAGTTGTTTCTGACGCGAAGCTGACCTTCTGATTAGACGTTTACACAATCCCAAACACCAGGAATTCCAATCTCTTAAACGTTGTTTGTCCCCTCCTCACTCCAGCTCCATTGCTACTGAAACCCCTTACCCGTGTCTGTGTTGCCTTAAACGTGATGAATCCGAAACAGAACCCTTGATTCTGTGACTGGCTCAGAATCTGGTTTCAGACTCCCCCCTCAGTATTTACCCTCAGACACATCAGTATTTATTCTGTCAAACCCCTTCAAAATCTGGTGGTGCGGTCTGATTGTAGCTGGTGGAAATGGCAGAAGCTGATGTGTTGTATCTGGGTGGAAGGTAAGGACTTGGGGTGAGTGGGGGGAGCTTGCGGGGTGTTCTATCCTTGTTGCAGTTGGAGGTGTGGGTTTCAAAGGCAGAGGTGCAGGAAGTGGAGGAGATACATTGGATGGTATTGACCACATGGGAGGGGAAATTGCAGTCCTTGAACTATTTGGTATTTTGGTATGTTCTGGCTTCACTGGAACACTGCTGTAAGCATGAGACAGAGATGTTGGCCAGGGAACAGGCTCATGTGTTAACGTGACAGGCAGCTGGAAGCTCGGGGTCTGTTTTTGCAGCAGAACGTAGATCATCAGTCGCCATTTCCGCCACCTCCACTGAGATGCTGCCAGACACAGGTTCCTGTCCTCTCCATTAACAGCTATGCACCCTCCCAGCCAGATCGTAATCCACTCCTTTGTCTTTCCAAATGTTCCGGTCTCTCTCTGGGTCCTGTCCCTGCCTATTTTTACTCTTTAACCCCTATCTCCTGCAGTATAAAGATCTGCAGGTTAGTTGAATTGGCCAAGCTAAATTTCCCATAATGCTCAGGGATGTGCAGGTGAGGTGCATTAGTCAGGAGGAATATACAGTAATAGGGTGGGGGAATGGGTCTGGGTGGGATACCATTCGGAGGGACGCTGTGGACTTTTGGGCCGAATGGCCTGTTTCCACACTGTCAGGATTCTAATTTTCCCAGCTCCCATCGGTTCTGAGGAAGGGCCACTGGACAGATTTCTGTTCCCAGATGCTGCCAGACCTGCTGAGCTTTCCCAGCACCTCCTGCTTGTTGTTCCTGATTGACACCATCCATCCACCTTCCGGGTTTGATTCAGACAGGGGGAGGATCCCACCACTGACCTCACAATGGTCCCAGGAGGACCAATTCCAACACCGCACAGCCCAGATGGCCTCCTTCTTCAAGGACCGCAGATTCCCCCCAGACGTGATCGACGATGCCCTCCACCGCATCTCCTCCACTTCCCGCTCCTCCGCCCTTGAGCCCCGCTCCTCCAACCGCCACCAAGACAGAACCCCACTGGTTCTCACCTACCACCCCACCAACCTCCGCCTACAACGTATCATCCGCCGCCATTTCCGCCACCTCCAAACGGACCCCACCACCAAGGATATATTTCCCTCCCCTCCCCTATCAGCGTTCCGCAAGGACCACTCCCTTCGTGACTCCCTCGTCAGATCCACACCCCCCACCAACCCAACCTCCACCCCCGGCACCTTCCCGTGCAACCGCAGGAAATGTAAAACTTGCGCCCACACCTCCACACTCGCTTCCCTCCAAGGCCCCAAGGGATCCTTCCATATCCGCCACAAGTTCACCTGTACCTCCACACACATCATCTATTGCATCCGCTGCACCCGATGTGGCCTCCTCTATATTGGTGAGACAGGCCGCTTGCTTGCGGAACGCTTCAGAGAACACCTCCGGGCCGCCCGAACCAACCAACCCAATCACCCCGTGGCTCAACACTTTAACTCTCCCTCCCACTCCACCGAGGACATGCAGGTCCTTGGACGACTCCACCGGCAGAACACAACAACACGACGGCTGGAGGAGGAGCGCCTCATCTTCCGCCTGGGAACCCTCCAACCACAAGGTATGAAATCAGATTTCTCCAGTTTCCTCATTTCCCCTCCCCCCACCTTGTCTCAGTCGGTTCCCTCAACTCAGCACCGCCCTGCTAACCTGCAATCCTCTTCCTGACCTCTCCGCCCCCACCCCACTCCGGCCTATCACCCTCACCTTGACCTCCTTCCACCTATCCCACCTCCATCGCCCTCCCCCTAGTCCCTCCTCCCTACCTTTTATCTTAGCCTGCTTGGCTCTCTCTCTCTTATTCCTGATGAAGGGCTTATGCTCGAAATGTCGAATTCTCTATTCCTGAGATGCTGCCTGGCCTGCTGTGCTTTGACCAGCAACACATTTGCAGCTGTGATCTCCAGCATCTGCAGACCTCATTTTTTACTCACAATGGGGTCCAGCTGATTGACGGCAGCTTCGGACCAATAGGAAAAGGAGGTGGGACTGGTGGACGAAGTGGAACCAGCTGGTCATCCAAACAATGGGAGTGAATGAGGGGCGTGGCCAGTGGGATGACACGTCACCAGTAACTCCGCCTGTGTAGTGTCACGTGACTCGGCTGTTGGTGAATGTGGGAGAGGCAAACAGGGAAGGGGAGAGTGGCCTCGGAGACAGAGGTAATGAGTCACTTCAGACTGGGAAGTTTTAATTACACTCTGTACGGGTCGTTAGTCTGAATTAGAAACTCTTTCCCGTGTTTGCAGCAGATGGGAAAATGGCTGCGGCCCTCAGGCGGTGATAGGTCCTGGGATATGGCCGCCATCTTTATTGGGGCAAGATACAGTGAGGGGCATGGACAAGTCCTCTTCCTAGGATGGGGGAGGGGGGGATGTGATTTTAGGAGAGGCATTTACACATCAAGCACAAACCAAGAGAAAGGTATGTCTTTATATTCTGTTTTGTTTTGTCAATTTATTTCATAGGATATTAAATCAGAATAATTGAGGTTGGGATCTCAAAAGCAAGTTTTTACAGTCAATGGAGTCATCAGGATCTGAATATCATTGGCATTTAACTGTGGAAGGAGAAAGGTTTGTCAGTTCTGTTTGTGGGAAAATATCTCCAATATTTTTGTTAAGCAGAAAGATGTACAAATTCGTGGTTGGATCACCCTTTGGGTGTGTGCTCTGTTCTGGGCCCTGCAGCTGAGGAAGGAGATATTGCCCTGAGAGGGAGCACAGATTTATCCAAATTACACCTCGTCTCTTTGTAAGAACTTTCAGATTTAGACCCAATCACCCACTTCATGATGTTAACCTGTAAACTTGATATTTTCAATTACCTGCAAACTTCCCATTAAAACTCCTTTTAGACTCAAATTCCAGTACCTTTTCAGGTGGGATGTTCCAGCTTCTGACAACTGTCTGTTCATTCAGAAACTGCTGAGGTCCATGTTGACTCTGGGGTTACAAAGGGCTGAACTGAAAGATGAGATGCTGTCCCTGAGCTCCCATTGAGATACACTGGAACAGTACAGGAGGCTGAGGGCAGTGTAGGTGTGAGCAGACAATGACAATGACAGGGCTGCACTGTGAGGGCTGCTTGGCTCAATGAGAGTGTTCTGGAGTTGGGTGTAAACAGAGTGAGGGGAGACGGGGAGAAGGTGACGCTGAAACTCCGTTTTAGTTCAGGCCGTTCAGAAATTCCCATGGTCCCATTGGGAACAGCCAGTTTTTAAGTGATACCAGTGGGGTATTTGTGAACAGTTTTTAATGTATTTTTCCTGAGGGCAGTTGAGAGTTAACCACGTTGCTGTGGGTCTGGAGTCACATGTAGGCCAGACCAGGTGAGGATGACAGTTTCCTTCCCGACAGGACATGAGTGAACCAGTTGGGTTTTCTAACAATTGACAATAGTTTCATGGTCATCATTCGCCTTTTCATTCTCGATTGTATTGGATTCCGATGCTGTCATCAGCCATGTTGGGATTCTATCCCTAATCCTCCGAACACTCTACGTTTCAATCATCTGGCAGGAATACCATTAAGCCATTGCCTTCCTTTTTTAGCAATATTTAAAAGCAAGTTCCATCATTCTACGTGTACAATGTGAGATAAAATACTGTGGTGTCCATGTGTCGGCCTCTCCAAAAGGTCAATCAACAGAAATTTGTTTGGTGGTGAAATATGTCACTTTTTTGTGGAGGGGGGAGGTGGTTTATTAAACAAAAACGAATCCAAATAAAAATCTTATGCCACGGACATGTAATTTCTGAAGCCAGAGGGGGATTACAGAGACAGGGAGGGTGGTGAAGCCGGAGGGGGATTACAGAGACAGGGAGAGTTGTGGGGCTGGAGGGGGATTACAGAGACAGGGAGGGTGGTGAAGCCGGAGGGGGATTACAGAGACAGGGAGGGTTGTGGGGACGGAGGGGGATTACAGAGACAGGGAGGGTGGTGAAGCCGGAGGGGGATTACAGAGACAGGGAGAGTGGTGAAGCCGGAGGGGGATTACAGAGACAGGGAGGGTGGTGGGGCCAGAGGGGGATTGTTGTCCAAACATCACTGTGGTGTACATGGACTGCAGCATTTCAGGGAGGCGGTTAACCACCACTTTCTCCAAGACAAGTAAAGGTGGCCAATAAATACTGGTCTGGGCAGCAATGGCAACCCCCAGTGAATAAAACCAAGCAGTGACCTCTCTGAGCTGACTTGCTGTGAAGTTAAAAACCTCTCTGGAAATGGAGTGGGCAGAGAAGAGAAACAGTGACATTTCACAGCTGCCCTCAGAGAGACCTCCCCCTTGGAAGTACTCAGAGCCAGGGATCAGCTCAGTGAGTTTCAGTCTCTTCAAACATCAATCTTAGTCAGTTTTATTTTATTAAATCTACAATCATGAGTCAGGTGAGGATTTCTTTTTAATGTCTTACGGTCTCTTGATTAAATGTTTAAGATATAAAACGTAAGCAATAAGTTATTCTCAGGCAGTATTTTTCGAGCAGTAAGACTGTGCCTTTGTCTTGGTCTGTAGGTTGTTAAGGCGGAGAGATGGCCTGTTGTAGAGTGGCGTGCTGTTCCTGTCGGGTGCGGAAGATTAGGGAGAGTTTCAATGAACCTGATGATTTGTCTGCAAGAAGTGTGATTGCAAATCCTATTGGATCACATGGATTGGTGGAGGAGTGATTAAAGGCAGTGAGGAATTGACAGGAGCCGGGGAGTGTGATAAGCGGCAGTCTCAGGATACTGCAGATACAGTCAGGTAGGTGGGTTACCTCCAGAAAAGCTAGGAGGGGTAGGTAGGTACTGCAGGAGTCTCCTGTGGCTATCCCCATCTCCGACAAGTGTACTGTTTTGGAAAATGTAGGTGGTAATAGACTTTCAGGGGAAAGTAGCACTGACAGCCAAGTTACTGGTACTGAGACTGGCTTCTAACATAATGTGAGGTGTATCCAGTTCCACACGATCGATGGTGATAGGGGACTCTCTCGTCAGGGGCACAGTCTGCCGTTTCTGCAGCTGACAGTGAGAGATCAGAATGGGGTAGTGCTGCCCTGGTGCCAGTGTCAAGGATGTCTCTCAGAGGGAGCAGAACATTCTCAAAGGGAAACTAACCAGTGGGAGGACATTGTACATTGGTACCAATGACATAGGAAGGGGAAAGCATGGGGTCCTGAGGAGCAGGGAGATTTGCTAGTGCCACTCGGGAGGCATTAAACCAGTGAGGGAGTCGGGGTAATCCTAAAGAGATAGTGAGAAAAGAGGTGAGTCTGAGGCTGGTACTGTTCACCAGATCAGACTGTCAAGGCAGGCAAGAGCAAGCTACAGAATGAGGTGGGACAGACCAGTTACACTGCATTTATTTCAGTGCAAGAGACCTGACAGGTCAGGCAGGTGGGCTCAGGGTATGGTTTTGAACATGTGACTGGGATATTACAGCAATTACAGAGGCAGCACTCAGGGATGGATAGGACTAGCAGCTTAATGTTCCAGGGTATAGATGCTATAGCAAGGGGACAACAGAGCAGGGGGAGAGGTGTTTTTGATTAGGGATAACATTATGGCTGGGCTTCGGGAGGATATTCCTGGGAGTACATCCAGGCAAGTTATTTGGGTGGTACTGAGAAATAAGAAAGGGATGACCATCTTACTGGGATTGTATTATAGACTCTCTCCCAATAGTCAGCAGGGAATTGAGACACAATTTTACCGGCAGACCTCCGTTATCTGTAAAAATATAGTTGCAATGGTAAGGGGTTTTAACTTTACCAACATGGCCTCGGAGTGCTGTAGTGTTAAGGGCTTGGATGGAAATGTATTTGTTCAGTGTGTACGAGAACATTTCTGATTGAGTTTGTAGGATGTACCTTCTAGAGAAGGAACAAAACCTGACCTGTTTCCTTTATTCATTCACAGGATGAGGCTATCACTGGCTCGGCCAGCATTTCTTGCTGCGTTTACCCAGTGGGCAGTTAAGAATCAACCACGTTGCTCTTGGTCTGGAGTCCCATGCAGACCAGACCAGGTAAGGATGGCATTTTCCTTCCCTAAAGGTCATGAGTGAACCACATGGGTTTTTTCAACAATTGACAATGGATTCCTTGGCGTCACTAGATTATTTTTTCCAGATATTTATTGAATTCACTTTCCAAAATCTGCCGTGATGGGATTCAAACCCAGGTCCCCAGAACGTTATCTGGGTCTCTGGATTAACTGTCTAGTGATAATTTCACTCCATCATCACTGCCTCTTAGGAAATGAGGCAGGGTGAGTGACTGGGTTATCAGTGGGGCAGCACATCAGCACCAAAGATCCCACAGTATTGTGGCTCAGTGGTTAGCGCTGCTTCCTCAGCAACAGAGACGTGGGTTTGATACCAGCCTCCGGCAACTGTCTGTGTTGGAGTTGGCACATTCTCCCCAGTGTTTGTGAGGGTTTCCTTCGGATATTCAAATTTACTCCTACAGTCCAAAGATGTGTAGGTTAGTTGGATGAACCATGTTAAATTTCCCATAGTGTCCAGATGCAGTATATGAGGTTTTGGGATGTGCAGGCAAATCTCTGCCTGATGTGAAAAGATCGTTTTGAGGTCCTGGACAGAGCTCAGTGAGGTGTGGCTGAACGTTTTACATTTCCCGTGGCGGTAAGGGAAGGTCAAAGGTGTGGAGCATGTGTTGGTGGGAGGGTGTGGACCTAACAAGGGAGGTGCAGAGGGAATGGTCTCTGTGGAACGCAGATAGCGGTGGGGAGGGAAATATGTCTATGGTGGAGTCTGACTTTAGGTAGCAGAAATAAGAGGTTAATGCGCTGTATCTGGAGATTAGTGGGGTGGAAGATGAAGACCGCAGGGCTGTATTCTTTATTGTGGCTGGAGGGGTGGGGTAAAGGTGGAGGTGCGGGAAGTGGAGGGTATGTGTTGGAGGGCATTGTTGATCAAGTCGGAGGAAAGTTACGGTCCTTGAAGTAGGCCTTTCTGGGATGTCCTGGAATAGAATCCAAAGAGATTGAACGAATATATCACAGACAAAAGATTAACTGGACCAGAGAATAGGACCGCTTAAAGGTCAACAAGGCTGTCTATGGAATCACAGAGGGTGTGAAATATATGCAAATATTTCACGTCATTTTTACTGGAGAAGTATATGGAAGCTCGAGAGTTTGGAGAAATAAACAATGATAACTTTGAAAGTGTCCATGTTACAGGGGAAGTGGGACTGGATGTCTTAAATCACATCAAGGTGGATAAAGCCCTGGAACCTGATCAGGTGTATCCTGGAACTTTCTGGAAATCTAGGGAACTGATTGTTGGGCCTCTCCTGAGGTATTTGTATCGTTGATAGTGACAGGTGAGGTGCTATTATTTTTAAAAAAGGTGGTAAGGAGAGGCCATGGAACAAGAGAACAGTGAGCCTGAAGTCAGTGGCAGGCAAGTTGGTGGAAGGGATTCTGAAGGACAGGATATCCATCTATTTGGAAAGGTAAGGAATGATCAGGGAGAGTCACTGTGGCTTTGTACATGCACAATTGTGTTTCACTAACTTGAGTGAGTGTTTTGAAGTGACAAAGAAAATTGGTTAAGCCAGGCGGTGAATGTTGTTTATATGGACATTCAACAAGGTTCCACAAAGCAGACTGGTTAGCAGGGTTAGATAATATGGAATGCAGGGAGAGCAAGCCATTACAAAACTACCTTGAATGTAGGAGACAGAGGATGATGATTGAGGTTTGCTTTGCGGACTGGAGGCCTGTGAGCAGCAGTGTGCTGCAGGGATGGATATTGGGCCCTTAAATAAATGACTTGGATGTGAATATATGAGATATGGTCAGTAGGTTTACAGAAGACACCAAAATTGGAGGTGTAGTGGACAGTGAAGAAGGTTAGTTCAGAATACAACAGGATCTTGATCAGATGGGCCATTGGAGCAAGGAATTGCAGACTGAGTTCAAATTAGATAAATGTGAGCTGTTATATTTTGGAAAGGCAAATCAGGGCAGGACTTATGCACTTAATGTTAAAGTCCTGGGGAACATTGCTGAACAATGGAACCTTGGAGTGCAGGTTCATAGTTCCCTGAAAGTAGAGTCACAGGTAGGGAGGGGAGTGAATGCAGCATTTGGTATGCTCCCCGTTATTGGTCAATGCATTGAATGCAGCTGTTGTGATGTCATATTGTGGCTGGACAGGGCACTGATGAAGGCCCTTCTGGAATTCTGTTTTCAGTTCCAATATTCCTGTTCTTGGAATAATGTTGAGAAACTTGAAAGGGTTCAGAAAACATTTGCAAGGACTTTCCTGGGGTTGGACGATTTGAGCTATTGGGAAAGGCTGAATAGGCTGGGACTATTTTCCCTGGAGATTTGGAGGCTGAGAGGTGATCTTATAAAGTCATGAAGGGCATGGATAAGGTGAGCAGTCAGGGACTTTTTCCCAAGTTCGGTGGCTCCAGAACGAGAGAGTACAGGCTTAAGGTGAGAGGGAAAAGATTTAAAGGGGATTTAAGGGGCATCGTGTTCATGTTGAGGGCATTGCAAGTATGGAATGAGCTGCCAGAGGAAGGGGTGGAGGCTGGTACAATTACAACATTTGAAAGGCATCTGACTGGGTACGTGATTAAGAAAAGTTTAGAAGGATATGGGCAAAGTGCTGGCAAATGGGACAAGATTAATTTGGGATAAATGGGTGGCATGGATGAGTTGGATTGAATGGTCTGTTTCTGTGCTGTACATCTCGGAATTTAACTATTTGAGGATAAATTTGGAGTGCTACGGGTAAATGGGAGGGGAGGAAGGGCAGATTGGCAGCATGTCCAGAGGGAGAGAGTATAGCCGCAATGGGCTGAATAGCCCCCAACCCCTGTGCTCTGTGATACTGCCCCATTCACTGTGAATGATGAAGCTCATCCCAGGGCAGAGCCACAGACATATACAGCACGGAAACAGACCCTTCAGTCGAACTCGTCCGTGCCGACCAGGTATCCTATCCTAATCTAGTACGATATGGCAGCAGTTGGCTCATATGCCTCTACACCCTTCCTATTCATACACATCCAGATGCCTTTCAAATGGTGTAACTGTACTAGCTGCCACCACTTCCCCTGACAGTAGCTTCCATACACGCACCACCTCTACATGAAAAAAGTAGTCTCTTGGGTCCCTTTTATATCTTTCCCCTCTCACCTTAAACCTATGCTCTCTAGTTCTGGACTCCCCCACCCCAGGGAAAAGACCTTGTCTATTTATCTCATCAATGCCTCCCATGATTTTATAAACCTCTCTGAGGTTACCCCTCAGCCTCCCACACTCCTGGGAGGATCCCACCACTCATGTCACAATGGGGCCTGGCTGATTGACGGCAGCTTCAGACCAATAGGAGACTAGATGTAATCCTCCAGCCAATGGGAGTGAATGAGGGGTGTTGCCAATAGGCCAGCATGTGACCATGAGCTGTGCAGGTGCAGTGTCACTGGGTAGGGGTTGGGAAGAGACCCAGTGAATGTGAAGGGAGTGGGAGAGAAATGGAGTTAGTGTGGACTGGGAGGGTTTATAAACTCATGATGTAGGCTGCTAGACCTGAATTAGAAACTCCCAGTAAATGAAAACCAAAAGAACTGTGGATGCTTAAATCAGAAACAACAACCAGAATATACTGGAAAAGCTCAGCAGGTCTGGCAGCACCTGTGAAGAGAAATCAGAGTTAACATTTTGGATCTGCTGACCCTTCCTCAGAACTGATGTCACTGAGAAAAAATGTCAGTTTATATGCAGAAGGTAGGGGTTAAGGAGTAAATGATAGGTGGTGATATAGTCCAAAAAGAGATATAGCAGCAATTGGACAAAGGAATGAATAATGATCTGGCTGGGGGAGAGTGAATAGATGTTAATGGAGACTGTTAGTGACTAACCATAGGTAATGTGTAATGGCAGGCTATGTAATAACAAGGCCTGGTGTGTGGGGTGGGGCACTAGGGCGCAAGGACGTGGGAGACTTAGGACCTAAAATTAATGAATTCAGTTTTAAGGTCAGAGGCCTGAAGGGTCCTCCAAGTACAAAATGAGGTTTGTTCTTCCAGCTTACGTTAAAGTTTGGCGCAGGAGAAGTACAGCCGGTCAGACAGTATCCAAGGAGCAGGAGAATTGACATATTGGGCCTGAGCCCTTCAGCAGGGTTCTGAGTGGGAAAGAGGGTTGACAGATAATAGGATGTGTGTGTGGGGCTGGCGAGAAGGTAGTTGGGAAGGCGATAGGAAGATGCTGGTGGAGGGTAATGGTGAGAGGGTGGAGTGGGTAATTAAGAAGGAAGATGGACAGGTGGGACTGTTCAAGAGGGTGGTGCTGAGTTGGAGGGCTGGATCTGGGATATGGTGGGGGGAGGGGAAATGATGAAACATTGATTCTGTACTTAAAGGGTCCCAAGGTAGAAGATGAGGTATTCTTGCTCCAGGAGTCATGTAGCTAGGATTTTGTGGTGGAGGTGGCCCAGGACATGCATGTCCTTGGCAGAGTGAGAGGGTGGGTTGTAGAAATGGTTGACCACAGGACAGTGGGGTTGATTGGTGCACGTCTCCCAGAAAGGTTCCCTGAAACATTCTGCAAGTTGGCGTCCTGTCTCCCCATTGTAGAGAGCAATGAACACAATAGATGAGGTTATTCAATGTACAGGAAAATCTCTGCTGGATGTGGAAGGGACCTCTGGTGTCTTGGATGGAGGTGAGGGGAAGGTGTGGGCACAGGTTTCACACCTCTTGCAATGGCAGGCAAAGGTGTTGGGAGTGGAGGATGGGTTGGTGGGGAGCATGGATCTAATGCGGAAGTCACAGGGAATGGTCTCTGAGGAATGCTGAAAGGGGTGTGGAGGGAAAGATATCTGTTGGTGGGGTCTGATTGTCGGTGGTGGAAATGGCAGAGGATGATGTGTTGTATCTGGCTGAAAAGCGGGGACTTGGGGGTTCTATCCTTGCTGCGGTTGGAGGGGTGGGGTTCAAGAGCAGAGGTGCAGGAAGTGGTGGAGATACACTGAAGGGTATTGTTGACCTCATGGGAGGGGAAATTGCTGTCCTTGAAATACAGGGCCATTTGGTATGTTCTGGAGTGTTCTGCATCAAGCTTCCCTGGAACACTGCATTAAGAATGAGACAGATGTTGGCCAGGGAACAGGCTCGTGTGTTAAAATGGCAGGCAGCTGGAAGCTCGGTCTGTTTTTGTCTGAGAGAGAGCACAGATTTGTCCAGGTTGCACTTCGTCTCTTTATAGGGACTGTCAGATTTAGTCCCAATCACCCACTTCATGATGCTAACCTGTAAACTCCTTATTTTCAATTCCCTGCAGCTCCTTATAAACACAAATTCCAGTACCGTTTTAGGTGGAATGTTCCAGATTCTAACAACTGTCTGTTCACCCAGAAACTGCTGAGGTCCATGTTGACTCTGGGGCTACAAAGGATTGAATTGAAAGATGAGATTCTTTTCCTGAGCTCCCATTGAGATGTATTGGAACAGTACAGAAGGCTGAGGGCAGTGTAGGTGTGAGCAGACAATGAAAATGACAGGGCTGCACTGTGAGGGCTGCTTGGCTCAATGAGTGTTTTGGAGTTGGGTGTAAACAGGGAGAAGGTGAAGCTGAAACTCCGTTTTGTTTCAGCCCATTCAGAAATTCACATGGTCCCAAAGGGAACAGCCAGTTTGTAAGCGATACCTGTGGAAATTTTGTAACAGTTTTTAAGGTATAACGTATCAACTTAAGTAAAGAATACGGGATTTTGATTACAATGTTTGAAGGGTAGGAAGATTGCTCGCTCATTTAAATTCTCTAAATGGGAGTAACTAGCTGAATCTAGAGAGCCTGTGTGACCGGAGACCTCAGACCCATGGTGTGCTCCTCTTGTACAATGTGGGAAAATTAGGGATGTTTCCAGTGTCCCTGATGGGCTATGTGTGCAGGAAATGTGCCCATCAGCAGCTACTGGGAAACTGCTTTTCAGACCTGGAGCTGTGAGTGGACTCACTGTGGAGCATCTGCAATACTGAGAATGTTATGGACAGCATGTCCAGTGAGTTAGTCACACTGCAGGTGAGGGTTACACAGGCAGAAAGGGAATGGGGGGCCATCAGATCAAGTAAAAGGCTCAGGAAGGAAGTGCAGGAGTTCCCAGTGGTTATTCCCTTCCCAAACAGATACTGTATACCGCTTGGGATTCGTGTGGGTGTGTGCGTATGTGTTGGTCTCAGAGGCAATCAGCAACAGCCAGGTTCATGACACCGTAGATAGCTCTGCTGCCCAAAACGGGAAGAAAGATAGTGACAGGGGATTCAATAGTCAGTGATACAGACAGGCACTTCTATGGCCACAGCCATGAATCCAGGATGGTATGTTATCTCCCTGATGATAGGATCCGCGATATCATGGTGCAGCTACAGGATATTCTGGAGCTGGAGGGTAAACAGCCCGTGGTTGGAGAACACATCAATACCAACGACAGCATGAAACAAAGGGATGAGTGTTTGAAAGCTGGATATTGGGAGAGCAGGGACACATTATAATGCAGCTCCTGAAATGAAATGATGTCAGACTTGCTCCCAGTGCCATGTGCTAGTGAGAGCAGGAATATGAGGGTAGATCAGCTGGATGTGTGCTTTGAGAAATGGTGTACCAGAGAAGGGTTTAGGTTCTTTCTGCATTGTGAGCGTTTCTGGGTTGGGTGGGACCTGTACCAGCCTGACCGGTTACCCTTGGGCAGGGCTGGGAGAAATCTCCTGGTGGGGGCTATTGCCAGTTCCATTGGTGAGGTATTAACTAGTCTGGCAGGGGGATGGGAGCTAAAGTGTCAGGTTAGATGGGTCAGGTTCAGAACAGGGAGTGGGAGGTAGAATATTAGTGATGTAGTCAGCGGCTCCGAAAACCAAAGGAAAGGAGGATTAAACGAGGATTGAGTCCCTCTTCATCCATCAGTCCTGACATCCCAGGAATCAGTCAACAAAATCTGGAGCTGTACAGCTCTCTGTCTCCAAGTGCTTCAGCAAAATGGTGGAAACCTGCATCCAAACCAAGAAGTGCTGGAGATCCCCAGCAGGTTGGGCAGTATCTGAAATGGTGACACCTGCAGGAAACATTGCAGCCTTGGTCATCTTTTTCACTGTCCACTAAACCTCCAATTTTGGCGTCATCTGCAAAATTACTAATACCTCCTGTGTTTACATTCAAATCATTGATATAAATGACGGAAAATAGTAGATACAGCACCAATCCTTGTGACACTCCACAGGCCTCCAGTCTGAAAAGCATCCCTCCACCACCACTCTCTGTCTTCTACTTTTGAGCCAGTTCTGTACTCAAATAGCTGGTTTCCGCTTTATTCCATGAGACCTAACCTTGCTGGCCAGTCTCCATGAGAAAGCTTGCCGAATGCCTTACTAAAGTCCACGTTGATCATGTCGACCAGTCTGCCCTCAACAATCATTTTTGTTACTTCTTCAAAAACCATTCTACCCCCGGAAAGCATAACAGTTACAGCACCAGAGTAATCAGCCCACCGTATCTGTGCAGATCATAATGCCATCCCAAACTAATTCCATCTGCCTGTAACATGATCCATATCCCTGATAACCTATGCCTGCTTATGTGTCTGTCCGAATGCCTCTTAAATTGTGTTTGTTTCTGCTTTTCCAATCTCCCAGGAGAATACATTCTAGTCACTTATCAACATCTGCACAAGACACTTGTCTGACACAACTCCCTTTAAACTTGCACAGATGTTGTTGGAAATGCTCAGCAGGTAATGCAGCATCTGGGAAGAAAAATCAGTTAAAGTTTCGGGTCTGGTCACCCTTCCTCAGATACGTTAACTCTAATTTCTTTTCACAGATGCTGCTAGACCTGCTGAGCTTTTCCAGAAACTTCTGTTTCTCTTCCTGGTTTACAGAATCTGCAGTTGTTACAGTTTTCATATCCTTTAAACTTTCCCCCTCTCCTCCAGAATTTGTCATTTCCACCTTGGAAAAAACTTCACATTATTCGTTTGGACTCCCCTGCCCTGGGAAAGAAAGAAACCATGACTATTCACCCGATCACTGCTCCTCATAATTTTATGAAGTTCGATAAATCCACCTAAAGTGTCCAGTGCTGCAGGGAAATAGCCTCAGCCTATTCAACCTCTCCCTATGGTTCAAATGTTCGAATACTGGCAATACCCTAGTAAAACTTTTCTGAACTCTTGCAATTTCCCAGCATCTTTCCTATAGCAGGGAGACTGGAATTGAAAGCAGTCTGGGCATTTCAAAAGTGTCAAAAGTGTAAAAAGTGAGGTCTGCAGATGCTGGAGATCAGAACTGAAAATGTGTTGCTGGTTAAAGCTGGTTCCTGAGGAAGGGCTTATGCCCGAAACGTCGAATTTCCTGCTCCTTGGATGCTGCCTGACCTGCTGCGTTTTAACCAGCAACACATTTTCATTTCAAAAGTGGCCAAGCAAATAAACTGTGCAACCGAAACATGATCTCCCAGCTCCTATACTCAATGCACTGCCCAAAAACAGCTAGCATACTGCACACCATCTTCACTGACCTGTCTACCTCAACCACACTTTCAAGGAACTATCATCCTACACTGCACGGTCTGTTTGTTTGTCAACACTTCCCAAGGACTTGCTATTAAGAGGTTGACTCCTATTCTGATAACATCTTTCTGAAATCGGGGAGACTACAATTGAATGCAGTATTCTAAAACTGGCCTCACCAATACCCTACTCAGCCACAACGTGACCTCCTAATCCCTATGCTCAGTGACAGAATCCCTACAATGTGGAAGCAAGCCATTCGGCCCATGAGACCATACCAACCATCGCAACAGCATTCCACCCTAACTCTGTAACCTACCATTACCCAAAGCTAATCCACCTAACCTGCGTGTCTTTGAAATTGTGGCAGGAAATTAAGAGCACCCAGAGGAAGTCCACGCAGACACACAGGAAGAATGTGCAAACACCACACAGACAGTGGAATCGAACCAGAGTCCATTTATTGATCAGCATGTTCCAAATGCCACGTTCAGCACCTGATCTGCCTGAAACTCTACTTTCCAGAAACTATGCAGTTGTTCTGTGACCTTCAGGCGGAATTAAGCTGAGGAGGAGAAAACAGGGACAGGGTTGAGTTGTCGATCTATAAAATAAGTCTCCATCTTCCCCCTCTGTGTTCCCCCGTCTCCTCCCACTCTGTCTGTTACCCCCTCTCTCTCGCCAGCCCTTTGTTGGTCACCACCACCCCTGTCGCCGCCACCCATCGTTCTGTCCCCCCATCTGTCGGTCTGTCGCGCCCTCAGTCTTTCCCCCTCTCTGTCAGTCACTCCCCCGTCGGTTGCACACCCATCATTTCCCCCCCTCCCTATGTCAGTTGCACCCCCTCGGTCTGCTCCCCCTCTCTGTCGGTTACCCCCCTCCCCCCAACCGTCAGTCGCCCCCTCTGTTCCCCTCCTCTCTAATCCTACTTTCTGTCCTCACCCATTTCTGTCCCACCAGTCTCGATCCACCTACCCTCTCTGTTCCTCCGCCCACCCCCTCCCAGTCCCCTAGTTCTGTACTCCCCCTCTGGAGGGAAAATATCTTCTCTATTTACCCTATCCATGCCCGGCCTGATTTTAAAAGTCTCTTTCAGGTCACCGTTCAGCCTCTGATGCTCCAAGGAAAACAGCCTATCCAACCCTGGCAAAATCCTATAATTCTGTTCTGACCCATTTCAAGTTTGAGAACATCCATGTGATCGGAAGGAGACCAGAATTGCATGGAATGTTACAAAAGTTACCGAATCAATGTCCTGTACAGCCGCAATATGACCTCCCAACCCCTATACTCAATGCTCTGACCAATAAAGGCTAGCAGACAAACTGCCTTCTTCACTAATCTATCTACTTGCTACTCTACTTTCAAGGAAGTATGAGCCTGCACTCCAAGGTCTCTTTGTTTAGCAGCACTCCCCAGGAACTTACTATTAACTGTATACGTCCTGCTAAAGTTTGCTTTTCCAAAATGCAGCAGCTCACATTTTTCTAAATTGAACTCCTCAGCCCATTCACCCATCTGATCCAGATCCTCTTGTACCCGGAGGTAATCTTTTTCACTGTCTACTACACCTCCCATTTTGGTGTCATCTGCAAACTTACTAACAATACCTCTTATGTTCACATCCAAATCATTGATATAAATGGCGAAAAGTAGTGGATCCAGCACCGATCCTTGTGACACTCCACTGGTCTCAGGCCTCCAGCCTGAAAAGCACCCGCTGCCTTCTACGTTCGAGCAAGTTCTGTACTCCATACGATCTAGCCTTGCTGACCAGTCTCCCATGAGGAACCTTGTCGAATGCCTTACTGAAGTTCATGTAGATCATGTCCATGCTCTGACCTCAGCAATCCTCTTTGTTACTTCTTCAAAAAAACTGAATCAAAATCATGAAGTATCATTTCCCATGAACACAGCTGTTATTAATATCCAGGATTTAACTCTGTACATTGGGGTCTGCGTTGCCCATTTATAGGTGTTAATATTCTGGATGAAGTTCAAGTACACCAGCATTTTGTCAGTGACTGTGTATTGAGTCTTGTTAATGTCAGCAACCCAGGTAAGTTCCTTTTGAAAAGCAGTCCCTGTATCCCTTGCCCACCAGGAAATAGTGTAAGTGTCCTTACCTCTGGACTAGGAGGATCAGGCTCAGAGTTGAGTAACAGCATCTTTGAAGAGGCTGATTAGTAAACGTGCCCAAGCCACCAGGCCATACTGCCTCCCAGCTGTCCCTGCCTGAGCCTCTAAACAGAACCTTCCTGTAGTTTCTCTCCTGTCAGACTCTCCCATTGCTCAGTTTGTCCAGGATTCCCTCCTGCTGCTGCACTGATCCTGTCCCTCACTGACCTGTCCATCCCCCAGTGTCCTCCACATTCATTCATTGTTTACAATCCCATTACCATAGTTCTCCAGCCCCGCCCCTTCCTGTCCATAGAGATGGCTCAGTGGTTAGCACTGCTGCCTCACAGCACCAAGTACTCTGGTTCGATTCCGGCCAAACCCTGAGTTTGTGCATTCTTCCCGTGTCTGAGCGGGTTTCCTCCGGATGCTCCGGTTTCTGCCCACAATCCAAAGATGTGCAGGATGGCTGAACTGGCCATTCTAAATTGCCCATTATATTAGTTAGAGGGCATGGGTCTGTATAAGTTACTGTTTGGAGGGTCATTATGGACTTGTTTGGCCGAAGGGCCTGTTTCCATACTGTAGGGATTCTGATATATTGGGCAGCAGCTGCTGTCAATCACCCAGGCTCCTGTATGATCGGGAGCACGTACCGTAGGAGGGGAGACCAGTGTATGGGCACAGTGCTGGCCAATTGTGGGAGTATGCACAGTGCCTGGGAAGGAGGCTGTGGTTGTGAGGGATTCATCTGTCATTGGCAGCTTCCTCCCTCTGGGATCAGGACCCAGGGGAATGGCCTTTTTCTTGCTATCCTGACATGTGATCAGACTATCAGTGGTGCAGCGTTTTGCAAAAAGTTATCAGAACTTTTCTGTGAAGATTCAGGGTTGTTATGGAAAGGGACAAGGATGGGGCTGCAATTAGAGTTCTAATTTGGCTCATTTTAGTAAGATGGGTCTTGGCCAGAGTGTGCAGGATGGTTCTCATCAGGAGCTAGGAAACTGAATTCGAAGAGAGAGTGTGAGAGAACAGGGTATGGAGGAAAGGAGTGGGGGAATTGGTTTGGATTTCAGCTCACAGAAGAGAGAAATTGTGAGACTGAGGTTTAAAGCTTTGGGGGAACAAGGAAACTGCAGGTTAGTACTACAATTGTCTTATGAATTTCCATCCTGTATTAACGGTGGTAACTTGTGTGCTCTGTTGTCTGGTACTGAAAGGGTGGATTTGCAGATGAGAAATTCAAATTGAACTTCATGTTCAGTTTTGATAGTTACTTGATCCGTGCCAAACTGAATATCATTGGCCTTTTCATGTGGAAGGAAAGGTGTGTATTCTGTCCGTGGGCGAATATTTCAAATCAGTGTGACTGCAAACGTACTGAGACACAGCCAAGTCCATGTCAGCATGGTGAGTGTGGAGACAGATTTAATTTGTTTTTGAAAGTTTGAAAAATCATGGCACATCTCCCAGGAACAATTAAGCCACAACTTTGCTTTGTAGAAGGACAAGTCTTTAATTAACCATGCAACCAGAAAGACACAAGGATACCTGCACCATGGGAAATACTATGGAAACGGGATTGTTGTAAAGGAGTTCATTCTCGATCATGGATTGTAATCCATGGGCGTTGTCGGTTCCAGCGCCGTGGGGCAATACTGGAAATATGAGGAATGTAATGTAGGTTTCAGTTATTAAACTGTAAAAAGTGCAGAACAATTTACAAGGATGTTGGCAGGGCTCAGGGGTCTGAGTTATAGGGAGAGGTTAGACAAGCGAGGATTTTTTTGTTTAGAGCAGAGGAAACTGAGGGGGTACTGTTCTAGAAGTGTATAAGACTATGAGAGGCATGGATAAGGTGAATGCAGTCAGTCTTTTTCCCAGGAACCCAAGGATTGGACGGCTTGATTGGATCAGTTGAAGTTTAGAGGAGAAAAAAACAAAGGGAAGCTGAGGGGCAACTGTTTTACCCAGAGGGTGGTATGTATATGGACTGAGCTGCCAGTGGAAGTGGTTCAGGCAGGAACACTCAACAACAGGTAAAAGACATTTGGAACAAATATATGGATAGGAAAGGGTCAGAAGCAGATGGGCCAAGTGCAGGGAAATGGGGTTAGTATGGATGGACATTCTGGTCGGCATGGGCCAGTTTGGGCCAAAGGGCCTGTCTCTGCTGTAGGATGCTATGACTCTAAGTACATTTGCTATTTCTCCCCCTAACCCTGTTGGTATCTTGGGATGTATTCCGTCAGGGCAATGAGACTTGTCTACCTTTAGCTCCATTAACTTGCCCAGCTCTAACACTTTCACGATAATGGTTATTATCGAGGTCGTCACCTTCCTACGTCTCCTGATCAATTACTGCCATGCTCTTTGTATCCTCCACTGTGAGACTGACTGCTGTGTAGTCATATTCCTGAACCCTGCTGGATAGGAATAACTCGGCGCAGAACTTAGAGGTCTTCTTTGTGTCTTTATTGATGTGGAGAGTGTACATGCAAAACACCTCCAGGCAGCATCAGGTAACTCCCCGCCTGTCCGATGTGCCACTCCCATTCTTATAACTTTGTGGCTTGTGACTTTGAATAGAGACTGTCTCTCAGTATTATTTCCATGGCAACGGCAGTTAGAAAGTCTAGTTCAGTTCAGCACTTTATGGTTAAATCACACAACCCTCCCCCCACGCCCCATGGATCCCTAAAGTATCTGACAGGCGCTTCAGTTTCAGTGGGGCTGTCTATCAGGATTCTGATGTGGAGGAGCCGGTGGTGGGGTGGACAAAGTTTAAAAACCACACATCACCAGGTTATAGTCCAACAGGATTATTTGCAAGTACAAGCTTTTGGAGTGTGCTGTGATTTTTAACTTGATCAGGATTATCTCTATGGTAACAGTGAAGTGCTTCAGCAATTACAGAGGCCATATGTTCCCCACACGATAGGTTCCCCTCGAGCAGTGTAAACTGGTATTCTGGCCCTGGGGATAGCTACTCATCACTTTTCTCTCCCAATCCCATCTAGCTTTCTGTTGATCTTTAAAGTTTTTCTAATCTCCTTGGACTTTGGCAATTTGTATGCATTCTATTTCAGTTTGATAGACTCTCTTATTTCCTGAGCCACCCATGGCAGATGACTCCTTTTCCTACAGTCCTTCCTTTTCCCTGATATATACTTTTGCGGAGCATTTCAAAAAATTGCTTTGATATTCCCGCACTCTCTGTCAACTTTCCCACCATAAAGTCTTTGTTTCCAGTCTACGTTAGCAAACTCCTGCCTCATCCTATTGTAGTCTCCTTTTGTTTAAGCACTGGATCTTGGGAGTGGATCTAATCTTCCAGCTTTCCATCTGTGGCCTTGGCTTTGTAATAAAATACAGGATAGATATTCTCAAAACTCTGGATGCTGCGAATGTACTACGCAGTCTAAAACCATAAATCCCTGTCTCCCCTCAGTTTAAAATTGCAAAATCATTATCTCCTACACGCGTCCTTACTATCTAAGATTGGAATGCTAATCCACCCGACTATCTGTCATTTTCCGAAAATCTCCTTTGGTGAAGGTAGTGATTTTTGGATTCAGCTTTCCAGTTATTACCGTAAGAAGATAAGCACTGGGCACAGGAGAGGCAATGCAGCCCTTCAAACCAGCTCCACCATTTAATACGGTGATGATTGAGCTCACCTCGGTCTCAGCTGGATGTTCCCACCTGCTCTCTCTCACCCTTCATCTCATTGAAGAGATACAGATGTTGTATTTGCAAATTGGCTCATTGTCCTGGCATCCACCACATTTTGAACAGGGAATTCCATAGATTCACAACACATTGAGACAAGTATATTCTTCTTCATGAGAATAGAATAGAGTCCCTATAGTGCAGAAACAGTATTCATCCATCGAGTCCACACCAGCCCTATAATGAGCATCCCATTCAGACCCACTTGTTCCCTGTAACATTGCATTTCCCATGGCTAACGTGCATGGACACTCAGCAATTTAGCATGGGCAATCCACCTAACCTGCACATCTTTGGACTGTGTGAGGAAACTGGAGAACTGCACGAAAACATGCAAACATGGGGAGAATGGGTAAACTCCACACAGTCACCTCTGGTCTCTGATGCTGTGAGACAGCAGTGCTAGCCACTGAGCCACCTCTGCTTAAAACCTACTGCGCCTTATTAACCTCCCAATTCTCCAGTTGGCTGAATCTATGTTCCTCACGTCAGAAATCCGGTTGTCTAAGCGGATGTCTCAGTAAATCCCAGTGACGGCCCACATGTCCCGTGTGTCTGAAAGGGGATCCGATACACAACATCCTCCATCCCACACTTTTCATTCACGTTCCAGAGACAGGGCTCCAGTGGCTGCATGAGGACTGCAACTCCCAAATTCCGAGGCAGGGACCAAACGTCTGTGGGGAAACGTGGCACTGCACACGTGCAGAATGTGGGTGGGTTTTGGAGCATGTGCTTTGGTGTAACTAGTGGAAAGTATTTCACACAGTGATTGTCTGGAGGAGGAACGTATTTGCTTGTAGCATTGGTCTGTTGGGGGGTTAAAGTGTCACCACACCCACATGGGACCAAGTTACATTCCCAAAAGTCATAACCCTGGAACCGACCAATGAGAAACAAAGAAGGCTCTGACCTATTCTCCCAGACTGAAGGTTCCTCTTCTGTCCAGGATCTGCCACCTCCCTTTCTGTTTCCTTTTGTTTCATTCTGCTGTTACATTATTGACTTGCAGTAACTGAAGGGAAAGGAAGTGAACCCAGAAAGGTTGCAGAGTCCAACCAGGGATGGGAAGTGGTGGCATGGATCTGTTTATCAACAACTCCATGAGAATGGGGAGGGTGTACACTCAGGAGTAGCAGAGCCAGAATGGTGGGAGAGAGTAAGTGGGCTGGAGGGTTACAGCTTTGGGGGAAGAAAGGGAAAAAGATATTCTAGAGAAACTAGAATTGTCTGTTCTGAATTTCTCATCTGTACATATTCCTTTATACAGGGTGCTAGACGGTGAAGATTTGCAGACTGAAATCTCAAAATCATGTGCAGATTGTGATTAAGTTGCCTAGTGCTTAAAGAACCAAAGATGGAGAATGACTCTGCCAAAATCCTGCAACACTCTCCCTCCCAGCATTGTCAGTCTATCTATGCCAAATGGACTGCGAATGGTTCAAGACAGCAGCTCACTACCATCTTCTCAAGGGTAACTAGAGATGGGGAATAAATGCTGGCTGAGCCAGTGATGCCCATATCCTGGAAATAGTTGCTATCTCTAGTTGCTGAAACCCAGTTGATGTTACTGCAGGATGATGAGGGATGCTGAGTGCATCCTCCAGGAGGCAGCACCATCACATTACCCCTGCCTACACCCACACAGTAACACCGCAACATCACTGGAACAAAAGGCAGTGAAGCCAAAGGAGGACTTAGATATAGTTCTTCGAGGTAGAGTCATGAAAGGGGATTGGAACACAGCAGGAACAGGAGACTGAGCTGGGTGGTCAGCTGTTTCCCATTGAATGGTGGAGCAGGAGTGAAAGGCTGAATGGCCTCCCGCTACTATCTCCCAGGTATGTATATAGTCATGGAGCCTGGGTCGGAAGGTGTGGGCAGGGATTCTGCAGGAGATTGCACCTCCACATCAGTTTTCAGTGAGGGATGGTTTGGTGGATTTTTAAAAATATGTCTTTTACAAGGTTTGTGAATTTGGTTGAAAAATATTGTAGCTATTTATTCCACTATAAATAAAACTAAAAGAAAAGAAATGAAACTATCTGGACTTAAGTTTTTAAGAATTTCAAACGTCCTGTAAAACAAAATCCTGTCTATTCCCGGACACCATCACTTTCCAGTTATTCAAACTCCAGGGAAATATTTAATCCCTGTCTGAACCTTTGGTTTGATTTAACTGCTTTTCAATTCTCATTCTGTGAGCTGTGAAGTGTTCTCCTCCCCCCCGCCCCCACAAATTTCTCCGACCCAGAAGTGTTATCACACACAGCTGAGCAACCTTCCCTCGTTCATCATTACGCCATTTTGGGTTTTGTTAATATATAATCACCAGCAGGAAACCACCCGTGTAACCAATTGAATATTTACAAACAAAGCCCATTACGGGCAAAGCAAACCATTCCATGTGACAGAGTGGGAAGGGACCAAATCAAAGTAGAGTTGGGGGTGAGGGGGCAGCGGTGGAGATAAAGCACTGTATCCCCTGCGATGCCCACCTCTACCTAAACACATTGAAACATTGATACATACCACACGATCCTTCTCCAAGGACGCCCTGCTTTATCCACTATCATAGAATAGAATCCTGATAGTGTGGAAGGAGAGCATTGACCCATCAAACCCCACCAACCATTCAAAGAGCATCCCACCTGGAGCACTCCGTCCTTGTAACACTGCATTTCCCATGGCTGATCCACGGAGTCTGCACAATCCTGGACACTGTGGACAATTTCACACAACTGATCCACCTCACCCACAAATTTTTGAACTGTGGGAGGAAACCAGAGCACCTGGAGGGGGCTCTCATAGGAGAATGTGCAAACTCCACATAGGCTGTTGACCAAGGCTGGACTCCAACCTTGTACCTGGTGCTGTGAAGCAGCAGTGCTATAATCCCAATTAAATCAAAACAGATGATCCCTGCTCATTGTCACATTGCTGTTTATTGCCCAGAGAGTCTGGGAGATGCTGCAGCCAGAAAGATTTCCGATTATCTCACGAGGAAGAGAATTCAAAATTCGGGCCAGTGACTCGGGGCGCAGTGAAGTCACGGAGGTCTGGGAATCATCAGAAATGTAACAGGTTGTGAGCAAGGTGGGTTGAGACAAGAACAAAAAGACAGTGTCACACAGGGGAAGGCAGGAGAGATTAAATTGCAGAAATGGTAGTCCCTCAAGGCCATGGGGAATGGAGTTAGGGCTGGGAAAGAAACCAGGAAACAAGGTGAGCAGCTGTCAAAGAAATACATTGAAAAAACAGATTATAACAACATAGAGGGCAGAGTTCACAGTCTGAAATTGTTGCTCTCATTGGTGAGTACAGAATGCTGTAAAGCCTGGGTCATTCTATTGCAGTCAAGACATGCAGGATTGGCCAAGTGGCCTCAATATGTGCTGTAACTTTCTGATCAATTTATTGTGACATTTGGAATTCAGGTCGGATGATGTTCATAAATTCTCAAATTGGAGAAATGTTAAATAAATCACAATGATCACATTCCGCAGACTTTAGTCCGCAGCCCTGCCTGCTCCAGCATCTCAGTTACATCCATGTCCTTTTATTCTAATGTGATGCTGGTTACTGCCTCTGCCACCCCATCAGTGAGTTCCTGCTCCCCACCATCTCCGAGTGAAATGAATTCTCCCCTCCCCTTCTTTCAGAGAATTAGTTTCAATCTAAATCCTCCAGTTTCTGACCTCTCTGTTCGAGAATAGCTCCTTCCTATCCACTCAATCTGGATTCCTCAGCATTTTATCACTTCAATTATATCTCAGCTCATCCTCCTCGGAAATCATCCCCAGCCTATCCAACCTTTCCTCAGAGCAGAAATTCTCTAATTGTAGAAACATTCTGATCAATCTCCTCTGTACCCTCTCTGGTGTGATCACATCAACCTTGGAATGTGGGGATCAGAAGTGTGTGCAGTACTTTAACCGCAGTCAAACGAGTGTTCCTGACATTTCCCATGTCACCTCCGTGTTCTTGTGGTTGTTTCTCTCACAAAAAAGAATCCTGGTTTTCCCACATGGAACTGGGTGTGCACTCCATGGGTCTTGGATTCCCTACCATGTGTTTATTTGTTAAATAATCCTAAATTAACTTCAGATTAAAACAACATTATCAGCTACCCACCAATCAATTTCTTCCATTATACTCAAGTCACCTTACTTTTTAAAATTTCTTTAAAATTATTACTATCGAAACACAACAGGCTTAAATTTGCTGATCAAGTATTCAGATGTCTCCACTGTTACAATCACTTCAAGATTGTCTTTACCTTCAGCTACATTGGTGAATTGAACATTGATTGTAAATATATGAATATCAAAAGGACTTGAGTTTTATGATAATTAATCCAGTCTGATGTTCTTGTTTGTTAATATCTTGAAGAAAACTGTCCTCAGAACTCCAGCTGTGCTCTGATTTCATTCACAACAGGATGTGGCTGGACTGCAGATCTTAGATCTGTTCAGTTGTTTCCCGGATTGCTTCGCTCTGTCTATCACTTGTCGCTTATGCTGTTTGGCACACAAGTAGTCCTCTTTGGAAACTTTATCAGGTTAACACCTCATTTTTAGGTGTTCATGCTGCTGTTACTGGCATGCCCTCCTGAATTCTCTCAGTTGAACGAGGAGTGATCCTCTGATTCGATGGTAAGAGGTAAATTGGGGGATATGATGGGCCATGATTCTGTAAGTTTTGTTGGAGTACAATTCTACTGCTGTTGGTGGAAGGAAAGAGCTAAACTCTTACACTGTTGGCCCCATATACTACATGCAGTATCATGAACACTGATAGGCCAAGACATGAAATACGAGCAACACTGTACAATGATGCAGGATCACACCTGCAGCAAGGGGAGTTTGAGATCCAATTTGACATAGGAGTAGGGAAAGAAGCAGCTGATCAGATTGTCTCATTCATTGTCATAAAGAGACTCTATAAGATTATTGCACTCTTGGGGGTAAGGATGGAGGAGGTTGGGGAGATGGAGAGCCCTTCAAAAGAAACTAATCTGCCTGAGAGTTGTGAAATAGAATTGATAGCCATGCATTTAACAGAAAGCTAATTGAAACTCTTTTTATCCCCAAAAGGTAACAAGACTGATGGTGCTTCCAATCATCACCAGAAACAAACCCCAGAATACATGGTTCGGAGATGGATGTCAATTGCCAATCAACATCCAATTCCTGCAATCATTGAGCAAACTTACATGTGATGAACCAGTTCTGATGAACCAGAAAATCACTGTTCACTCTGTGCAGATGGACAGCGAAGTGGGGAAGTATTGACTGAGTGGTATTGTCGTGAGACAGTTAATCTATAAACCCCAGATAGCGTTCTGGAGACCTGGATTCAAAGCCTGCTGCAGCAGATGGAGGAATTTGAATTCAATAAAAAAAAACTTGTGAATTTAGAGTCTAATGATGACCATTAATCGATTCTCAGAAAAACCGATCTGGTTCAGTAATGCCCTTTCAGGAAGGAAGCTGCTATCCTTCCCTGGTCTGGCCTACATTGTGACCTCAGACCCACAGCAATGTGGTTGACTCTTACCTGCCCTCTGGGCAATTAGGGATGGGCAGGAAATGCTGCCGGGCCAGCCACACCCTCATCCTGTGAATGAATAAAGGGAAATAAAAGTCTCTACCTAGTGTGAATCTGTACATGTTCAACAATGTTGTGAACATTTCCAAAGCTAAGATCTCTGTGTGCAAAACTTTGAGCTGCCAAAACCATTGTTCATTACTTGGCGTGAGAAAGAGAAAAAAATCCTTCAACTTTGGCTATCAGTAAATTCCCTGGTGTCTCAGCAGGATGGATGCCTGAGTGAATCCCTTCCCCCCCACACGCACAGAGCAGGTGAACAGCTCCCCAGTCTGACTGGTTTGGCCCATTTCCGGATGGGATGGGTAAAGAATTCCCTTCTGGCATTCCCCACATTTCCAGAGTCAGTCCCTAGTGTGACTGCACTGGTGTTTTGCCATTTCAGATAAATGCTCGCAGACTGTTACACACACTGTTAGCCCCCCCACCCCTCAAGGACCCAGTATAAAGCAGTAAACATTATCTCCTGCTGTGGAGGGACAGCCTGTATTGGGCTGTGTAGGAACACTGAGCAGATTTCCCTAAATGACAACTTACTTGGTGACCAGAGCAATTTAAGCAAGTCCAAATAAAATGCAGTAGAGCACAGAAAGAGGCCTATCAAATCCAAGCTGGCTCTCTGTCGCAAAAAATCCAATATTCTCATTCCCCATATGTACCCCAAACTCTGCAAGTTTATTTCTCTCAGAACTGATCTAATTGTTTTTATCAATCATTGAGCTTCTCTACTTGCGCCACCATAATAAGCAAAATGTTCTGCATATTTCCAGCCAATACAGTCAGTAGAATCACTTGCTCATCTCGGGCTGTCTCAAAACTTTACATCTGACCTTAATTCTTGTGCCATCACCTACCGAATACAGATATTTTTGTCTGCTATATCTAGGTCTATTATTGGACAGCCGGCGAGAGTTTCAAAGCAATCTCTACTTGTAGAGACTCTTCTTTGAATCTCTGCCTTACCCACAGTCTGTGGGCGGCACGGTGGCACAGTGATTAGCACTGCTGCCTCACAAGCGCCAGAGACACAGGTTCATTTCCCGACTCAGGCGACTGACTGTGTGGAGTTTGCACGTTCTCCCCGTGTTTGCGTGGGTTTCCTGTGGGTGCTCCGGCTTCCTCCCATAGTCCAAAGATGTGCAGGTCAGTTGAATTGACCATGCTAAATCGCCCGTAGTGTTAAGTAAAGGGATAAATGTAGGGGTATGAGTGGGTGGCGCTGTGGCGCGTCGGTGTGGACTTGTTGGGCTGAAGGGCCTGTTTCCACACTGTAAGTAATCTAATCACAGAGACAGTATATTTAATAGGTACTAGACAAAGGTATATCAGTCACATGGGCGATTGTCATTACTTTGTTTAAAGCAGGTATTTATGAATTTACAAAGCTTGATAAATGATGATGTCCTGTGATAACGTGTGATGGATTACAGAAATTGATTATCATATTGTTCATGATTATGTGTTGATGGGAAGAGATTAAGGCAGAAAGGTTCTTCCGTCAGTAAATGGGGGATTCACTTACCTATGCTAATATGGAGGGGAGCTAAGACAAGGGAGGGGAAGGCAGTTTAATAGGGTTGTATCCAGGGTTCTCAGTCTTGTCTGGAAAGGGCACATTCCTCTGTCTGGGGTTACGGGGCAATCCACACGTGTGGCTGCAAGAGGTTCTATGTTGACATACTGTCAGCCTCCCCCCTTCTGAGGTGTTCTGTCTGTATTCTAAGAGTGTAGGCTTTCAGTTGATGAAATAAGGCCTTTGGCAAGGAATGTTTAATCCTTGAGTCCCCACGGTGTCCTGAAAGAGAAGCAAAAGGTACGGAACTGGCCCCTCTATGGTATTTTAACTTCCTCATTCTGACCAGGAATCTGTTGAGCAGAATTGGATGCAATGATTGACTGTGACCTAACTAGAGCTTTGTCCAGGGTCAGCATCTTTTCCGTGAGTTTGTTAGTGTTCCCACATTAATGAAGCCAAGCATCCATTTGTTTTACTCAATACACTTTATGTTCTCTCTCCTTTAATGATTGGTACACATTGTCCCGCATTCCTGCTGTCCTGCTCTCTGTATCTGTGCCATTCAAATATATATTCCCTTTTGACATTGCTTCTCTCAAAATGCACAAACTTACTGTGTGTGCTAAAGAAGAGACATATTCTACTCAAAATATTATCTCTCGCTCCACACATTCTTCCCCCTGGAAAACAGAACAGTACAGCACCGGAATAATCGGCCCACCATGTCTGTGCGGATCATGATGCCATTCCAAACTAATTCCACCTGCCTGTACATGGTCCATATCCCTGCCAACCCTTGCCTGATTATGTGTCTGCCCAAATGCCTCTTAAAAGTTGTGATTTTTTTCTGCTTTTCCCATCTCTCAGGAAAGTACATTCTTGTCATTTACCACCTTCTGCATAAGAAACTTGTCTGACACAACTGTCTTTAACCTTGCACAGATGTTGTTGGAAATGCTCAGCAGATCATGCAGCATCTCTGAAGAGAAGTCAGTTCATGTTTCGGGTCTGGTCACCCTTCCTCAGAAACATTAACTTTAATTTATCTTCATAGAAGCTGCTAGAGCTGTTGAACTTTTCCCGATAATGTTTTTGTTTCTGGTTTACAGCATCTGCAGTTGTTTCAGTTTTCATTTCCTTTAAAATTGCCCCCACTCCCCTAAATATATGGCCTGTAGAATTTGCCATTTTCATCTTGGAAAAAGATTCAGATTTTTCACACTGTCTGAGTCTTTCGGATCACCCGCAGCCACTGACTTTCCCAAGACAAAACTCCAAGTCTATCCAACCTCTCCCAATCCAGGCAACATCCTGGTAAACCTGTTATCACGCTGTTCAAAGCCTCCACATCCTCCTTTTTATGTAGTGATCAAAACAGCACACAATACTCCAAAGGTGGCATAATGACAGTTTTATATTCACTCCCCTGACAGAAGAAGGCATTTATGCCATCCACCTCCTTCACCACTTTCAGGGAGCTGTGAACTTGCCCCTGAAGATCCCTGTGTACATCAATGCTGCTGAGAGCCCTTTGGCTTAGTGAATGCATTCCTCTGGCAATGAGCCTCTCAAAATACATCACCTCACACTTGTCTGGATTAAAATCTATCTTCGTATGGGTTTTACAACTGATCTCTTTTTTGCTTTATCCTTTGACAACATTCTTCATGATTCATAACTTCATCAATTTGTAACATCTAGAAACTTGCTAATTAAATCGTTTACATTTCCATGCTAATCATTGATATATGTTACAGACAATAGATGTTCCAATTCTGATCCTTGTGCAACAACACTGGCCACAGAACTCCAGCCAGCAACGTGCTGTAGAAGGAACATATTTCATTTAGTTAGTCAGTCAGTCAGAAAGCATTCCAGGCATTGGTGTGGCATTAGATGTTTCAAGATAATCACAATCCTGGTAAAAACATCCTGGAGCAGATTTTCAATTCTGTGTACCCTACCTGGGGACTCCCCCAGAACCAAATATAAAGCTGTATACATTATCTCCTCCTGTGGAAGGACAACCTGTGTTGGTCTGATCATGAACACAGAGTAGATTTACCTAAATGATAAGACAAACAACCAGAACAAGTTAAGCAAGGACAAAAAAATGTATTATGGCACAGAAAGGGGCCCATCAAATCCAAGCTGGCTCTCTGTAGCAGAATCCCTTATTCGCATTCTCCAACTGTCCCCAAAACCCTGAAAGTTTATTTCCCTCAGATCTGATATAATCGTATTCGTTAATCATTGACCATCTCTACTTGCACCATATAATAGGCAGCATGTTCTGCATATTTCCAGCCAATACAGTCAACGGGAACACTTGCTCATCTCCCACTTTCTCAAAACGTTATATCTGGTCTTAAATTTTGAGCCATCACCTATCAAGTGCAATTTATTTTATTGTCTGCTCTATGTAGATGTGTTATAATTTATCCATTTTATTCTATCAATATATATTCAACTTGATTTCTTCAAAGAAAATAACATTTGATTTTTTCCAAATCATTCCAGGGACTGCATTTTCTTCATCAGTGCACCACACCAGTAAGTCTGTACTCCACACCGTGAAGATCACTCAGATCCTTCCTGAGCAGGAATCTGTTGACCTGAATTGGATACAATGATTGACTGTGACATATCCCATCAATGAAATTGCTTAATGAAACCCAGGATCCCATATGTTTTGATCAAAACACTTTGATTATGTCCTCTCTCCTTTAAAGAATTGTACACATTGTCCCCCCACCTTCCCTCAGTCTCTACTCTTTGTGTCTGTGCCATGCAAATATATATTTCCTTTCTACATTGCTTCTCTCAACGGTGTGTTCTAAAACATATTAACTCTCGATCCACACGTTGTACCCCCTGGAAAACAGAACAGTACAGCACCTGAATAATCGGCCCATCAGGATGCCATTCCTAAACTAATTCCACCTGCCTGGACATGATCCATATCCCTGGCAACCCCTTGCCTGCTTATGTGCCTTCCCAAATGCCTCTTAAGCATTGTGATTATTTCTGCTTTTACCACCTCCCCGGAGAGTACATTCTAGTCATCTACCACCTTTGCATTAGAAACTTGCCTGACATAACTCCCTTTAAACTTTCACGTTATTGGAAATGCTCAGCTGGTCTTGCAGCATCTGAGAAAATAAAATTCCGTTAACGTTTTGGGTCCTTCATCAGAAACGTGAACTCTGATTTCTCTTCACAGATGCTTCCAGACTTGTTGAGCATTTCCAGAAACTTCTGTTTTTGTTTCTGATCAACGGCATCTTCTGTTCTTTCGGTTTTTATTTTCTTTATATTTCCCCGTCCCCTGAAATCTATGGTAGAATTTGTCATTTCCACCTTGGATAAAGATTCAGATTATAGAACATAGAACAAAGCAGCAGAACATGCCCTTCAGCCCTCAATGTTGCACCGAACTGTGGAGTTTTCTCAACTCGTCCCCCTACACTATCCCAAAATCATCCATGAGTTTATCTAAGGATTATTTAAATCTCCCTAGTGTGGCTGAGTTGAATACCTCAGCAGGTAGGACATTCCACACACTTACCTCTCTCTCCTTGTAAAGAATTTGCCTCTGACATCTGTCTTAAATCTATCACCCTTCAATTTGTAGTTGTGCTCATTCGTACAAGTTGACGACATCATCCTAAGAAGAAGACTTTCACTGTCTATCTAATCCATTGATTATCTTATATGTCTCTATCAAATTCCCCCTTAGCCACCTTCTTTCCAATGAGAACAGATCCAAGTCTCTCAGCCTTTCTCATAAGACCTTCCCTCCAGACCAGGCACCATCCTGATAAATCTCCTCTGCACCTTTTCCAAAGCGTCCACATCCTTTTTGTAATGGGGGGACCAGAGCTGTACACAATATTCCAACTTTGGCCACACCAGCATTGTGTATGGTTGCAGCATGATATTGTGGTTCCAGAACTCAATCCCTCTACCAATGAAACCTAACACGCCGTATGCCGCCATAACAGCACTATCCACCTGTGTGACAACTTTCAGAGATCTATGTACATGGACTCCAAGATCCCTCTGCACATCCACACTACCAAGATTCTTTCCATTGACCCAATATTCTGCCTTCCTGTTATTCTTCCCAAAGCACATCACCTCACATTTAGGTGCATTGAACTCCACTTGCACCTCTCGCAAGAAGTGAGACAAATCAGACATGATATAAAGATCCAACAGAGTCACTAAATTCATTTGGACATAAAGGGAACATGATTATCTTGTATGTCAGTGAGCAAAGGTTTCAAACAACATTGTGTGTGGTCAAGCCCCAACAATGACACATACATACACACACACACACACACACACACACACACACACACACACACAGGAATGTGAGTGTTCCAGTGAACTGACTGCAGAAATTATTTAACATTATCCAGTTAACAATCTAAAAATATTCACAGACAGAGAAGCCATAAATATGTTGTGTTTATGGGAAAGGATTCACCAGATCATCCAACTTGGAGATATGCGAGGAGATCAGCACCATGGAAATATCTGGATTGTGAGAAGGATTGAAAATTCACAGACCACCTGGAGACTCATTGACACAGACATTCTGTGTGAACAGATTTATTTTGTCATCCAGCTTTGTGTCACACTGTTGGTTTTACACTGACAAAAGGGTTTCCCCTGTCTGTAGGGGGAAAAAAACTTTAAGATCTGTCAAGGTCTTAAATTCAATGGTCTTTATTTAACATCACGCTATTCACATGGGGAGAAGTCATCATTCAGCTGTTCCATGTGAGGGAAGGTATTCACTTGGGGATCGAGCAGTGCCTTGCTCTTTCTTCCTTGATAAGAGACTCAAGCATTTTCCCTACTACAGATGTTTCACTAACTGAACTATACTTCTCCATCTTTTGTCTACCTTCCTTTATAAACAGCAGCGCCACTGCATTCCAATCTGCTAGAACTGCCCCAGAGTCCAGCAAATTGGTAAAATTATTGACAGTGCACCTGTTTTATCCCCCGCTGTCTCTTTTTGCACGCTGGGATGCATTACACCAGGACAGGAGACTTGTCTATCCTTAGCTCCATGGGCTTGCTCAACACTAGCGTTCCATAATAACGTTTGTTTCCAGGTCCTCACCGACTCCATCTCTTTGTCAATCACTGGCATGTTATTAGTGCTTCCTCTGTGAAGACCGATACAAAATACCTGTTCAGTGCGTCAGCCATTTCATTACATCCCATAACTAAATGCCCCTCCTCGTCCCCTGAAGGACTAACATTTACCTCAGCCACTCTTTTTCATTTAAAGTTTTCATAGAAATATGTCTTTAAATTCTGTGATACATCTTTGCTCTCCTGTTCTTTCCTACGGTTCTTTATCACTCTTTTTGTGGCTTTCTTCTGATCTTTAACACTTTCCCAATTCCAGTTTCATGCTGTTTTTGACCACTTTGTATGCCTCATCGGTCAATGTGAGAGATGGGGAGGGAGAGTGGGGAGGGGACGGGAGGGAGAGGCGAGGAGGGAGGGGGAGAAGAGAGGGTGGAGGGATGGGGATGGGGAGGTGCGGGGATGGGGAAAGAGGCAGGGTAGAGGAAAGAAGGGGTAGAGAAAGGGCTGTAGGAGAGAGGGGGTAGGAGAGAGCTGGAAACGGTGGGAGAGAGTAGGAGGAGAGATGGGAGGAGAGGGTATGAGGAGTTGGATAGGAGAGGGAACAGGAGGACAGGGGGTGAGGAGCGAAGTGAGGATGGCGTGAGGGGCAGTAGAGGGGTGGAGGGTGTATGGGAAGGGGTTGTAGCAGAGAAGGAGAGGAATAAAGGAGAGGAGTAGAGGTGGGGAGCAATTGGAAGGTGGAGGACGGGGAGGAGGCAGCGCATGAAGTGGGGGGACGTGTGATGGGGAGAGAAGGGAGGAGAGGGGTTAGCAGTGAGGGGAAGGAGAAAGAAAGGGGAGAAGCGATGACGTAGGGGGAGTTTGGCGTATGATGCGAGGGGGAGTTTGTGATGGAGTAGGAGAGAGGGGGTGGGAGGTGGAGGAGAGAGGGACATGAGGGGTGGAGGATGTGTGGAGGATTGGGGAGAAAAAGGGGAAGATGAGGAGGAGGGGAGGACGGTGGGAGGAGAAGGGGAGGAGAGAGTGGGGAGGAGAGGCGGAAACGGGGAAGGAGGGGTAAGGTGAGCAGAGAAATGGAGCAGAGACAGGGAGGAGGGGGCAGGGAGAGGGGGAGAGAGTAGAAGGAAGACAGGTGGGAGGAGAGGATATGAGGGGATAGGGAAGAAGTTCAGGAGAAGGGGTGAAGAAGAGGGGGACAGGAGAGGGGAAGAAGTGATTGTGGAGAAGAGGGGTACGAGAGGGCGGGGAAGAGGAAGAGGAGAGGAGGGGAGGTGAAGAAAGGAGAGGGTGTAAGAAGAGAATTGGTGAGGAGAGGGGATGAGGAGGGAGGGAATGAGGAGAGAGGGGAGAGAGTGGAGAGGTGAGCAGGGGAGGGGAGAAAGATGAGAAGGAGAGGTGTGAGGGAGGGAGGAGAGAGGGGGAGGGGGAAGAGGAGACAGTGGTGAGGAGAGAGGGGAGAGAGGAGACAGTGGTGAGGAGAGAGGGGAGAGAGGAGAGTGGTGAGGAGAGGGGGGGGAAGGAGAGGGGAGAGAGGACAGTGATGAGGATTGAGAAGAGAGAGTAGTGAGGAGTGAGAGGAGAGGGGAGAGGGATGAGGAGAGCGGGGAGGGGGATAAGAGAGGGGTGGGGGAGAGTAGACAGTGGTGAGGAGACAGGGGAGGGGGAAGGAGAGGGGATAGGGGACAGTGATGAGGAGTAAGAGGAGAGAGTAGTGAGGAGTGAGAGGAGAGAGAGGGGAGAGAGGAGGGAAGAGGGGAGAGGAGAGAAGGAGGTGGAGGGGAGGGGGATGAGGAGAGAGGGGGAGAGGGATAAGAGAGGGGGGTGGGCGAGAAGAGAGAGGGGAGAGCGGAGATGGAGGTGGAGAGCATGGGGGAGGAGAGAGGGGGATGAGAGAGAGCGGAGGAGAGAGGGAGATGAGAAAGAGAGGGAGGAGAGGGGGAGGATGGCGAGGTAAGTAGAGAGAGGGGTGTTTAGGGAGGGGACGAAGAGAGGGAGGACAGAGAGGTGTAGGAGAGTGAGGGGCGAGGAGACAGAGGGGGATGAGAGGGGGGACGAGAGAGAGAGGGGAAGGGAGGAAGTGGGAGGAGAGAGGGGAGGAGAGAGAGGGGAGGAGAGTGGAAGGATGGAGAGGGAGGGGAAGGAGATAGGCTGCAGAAAAGAGCGTGGAAGAGAGAGGGGGCAGGGAGAATGAGGCAGACTGCAGCAGGGGCAAAGGATGGTGTCAGAGAGGGGGGGAGGAGGAGAGTGGGTGAGGTGTGGGGGCGAGGAGGAGGAGAGCGGGGAGATGTTAGGGGGAGAGAAGAAATTAGGAGGAGGAAGTGGTGGCGTGGAAAGAGGGAGTAGACAGCAGGAGGCATGGGAGCAGAGGAGGTGGTGAGGAGAGTTCGGGAGAACAGAGCAGTTGGAGGTGGGGAGGAAGAGATTGGGTGAAAGACAGAAGTGCAGATGGGTAGGATGGTGAAAGTAGGAGAGGAAAGAAAGGAGAGAAGTGTGAAGACGGGTGAGGGCAGGGTGGCAGAGGAGAGGGGAGGCGGAGCCTGGGGGAAAGAGAGGGGTGGGAAGATGGGTGGTAGAGTAACCCACCCTGACCTTTCTCGTCTGAACAGTTCACCTAACCCTTTGGGCAACTCCCCATGACCAGTCCACCCTGACCTGCACACCATTGGGCCGGGTGAGGAAACCCGTGCAGACACTGGGGAGAATGTGCACACTCCACACAGACGGTCGCCTTGGGCAGGATTTGAACAGGGTCCCTGGCACTGTGAGGCAGCAGTGGTAAGCACTGAGCCACCGTGCGACCCTAATGGAGAGAGAGAGAGAGAGATGAAGAGAGAGTGGGGGGAGAGAGAGTTGAGAGGGAGAGAGAAGAGTGAGGGAAGAGAGAGGGGAGAGAAGAGAGATGGGAGAGACAAGAGAGAGGGGAGGAAAAGAGCGGGAGAAGAGGGGAGGAGGAGAAGAGAGGTGAAGAAAAGGTGGAGAAGAGAGAAGAAGAATGAGAGTGTGAGAGGAAAACGAGAGAGGAGAGAGAAGAGAAAGAGAGAGCGAGAGTGAGAGAGATAGAAAGGCAAAAAGGAACAAGTGACCCCCAGCCCACACTCTGTCACAGACAGACAGAGACAGTAACAGGTCAATCCTCCCCCGGTCAGCCCGCATGGCTTGAAGGTAATGGCTGACTGAGCTCGGTTCAAATACTCCCAGAGTCTATCACCCAAACTCCATCTACTCCCCAACCTAGTTCATCCTGTCAGCTCCCAACATCCTCTACCTCCCCAGGTATGGGATACATCAACAATCACCTAAGATTTGGTACAGATCGTCAGTGAGGATATGATGGCGAAATTATATGCAGTGATTGGATTGAATGACTGAGGATGCAACACTCAAACGCCAATTATTTCCAGTTTCTGATGAATCGATTGATCATGTCAGATTTTGATTAAATGTTTCTTTGGGTTTCCTGTCTGTGAATTTTCTTCAAATATTCAAAGAAGTTTAATAAAGGCAGTGTCAGTCCAGGGGAGAAATCAGACAGACAAATAATTTCCTTTGTTTGATTCTTTTGTGTTATATCTTTCCTTGAAATTCTCAGAGAAAGAAGCTTACAAGATCCATCACTATTAGGTCAGAGAGAAAAGAATAATCAAAATAAAGTAAGAAATTGTCTCTAAACATGAACATTATTTCTCTCTCCCAAAAGGTGCCAGTCCTATTGGGTTTCCTAATGCACCATCTCAATAATTTCAGAAACTCACATTATCCCACCTCCAGGTCGAGGGTGATCAGTATACCCACAACAGAGATCATCATACATTGTGAAGGAGGATGGAGCGTCCAGAGAGGGGATAGGCTCATTCATTTAAGAAAGCTTCAGGAGTGATTTATGATGCAATGGAGCAACTGGAGTTGAAGCGAGATGCGACAGAGCTTATTGGCTTATACTTGGTATAAATAGGAAGATGAAAACAAGATGTTCACATTAGCTGGGGGAAATGGACGAAGAAATACAAAAATTAAGTTTGTGGATAGATTAACAGGGGGGATTTGATGAAGTGATTATATGGAAGAGATTCAATACTCACTGTATCTTAATGGATTGCATTTGGACTGAACAGCCTGAAGTTCTGTATTTAATTTCCAGATTGTGTCAAGCCGTGCGCTTGAATTATCCCAGTACCAGGGTCAGAGTGATGTAGCTCAGGCAGTCACAATGAAGGGTCTAGTTATCTTCCAGTTTGTGATGGTTCCTTTCCCTCTGGGTGTTTGCAGACCCCTCAAGCTCTCTGACGCTCTCAGTGATGAAAGCATGGAAATCAGTGACAGACTCTGAAAACAGTGAGAGCTCCAGCTGTTCCACCGCCCTTCAGATCCCCGCTAACCTTCCTGCTTTAGGGAAATCGGCACGCCTGGTTGGTGACAGGCTGTGTGGTCAAATGCTCAAGGCAGCAGGAGGCTGCAAGATAAAGGTTGGTAGTTTGAGACCTTGGTAGTTCTAGATCAGACGATGGAATACCACCCTACCTCCATTTAAACCGGAAAATCCATGGCAGGTTGAATTGCAGCCCAAACAATTGATGATTCTGTGTTTCCTGGCTCCACATGGAGTAAGATAGGGACAAACATTGTTCTCTCCATACCCCCGCTGTCAACAGAAAGTGGCCACTGCAGCTCCCTGCACAGCCCTGGGACACAGCTTACAGAAACTCCCCCCCTCATGAATAGTGCTTCCTGTGTGAAAATCTTTACATTTAATACAGTAACGGCTGCAATCCAACCCCTGTCCCCAAGATTAGAAGCTGCAGGATTTTTGTGATGAGAACAGTGTTATGAAGTTGAAGACGTGCCCTCCACCTTTAAATGAGAGTGAATGCTGTTCGGAACTGAGCGCTGACAAATACCTGTGATGACCACTCGCAGTCTCAGCGTGTACTGGAAAATTGGAAAGATGTAACGGTTGGCTGTGAAACAAGCCAGTTTTGTTTGGTAATTAAGAAACAATTCCAATTTTACCAATCAATTTAAATCATGCCTAGGAATACTAAAATCCAATCGCGCTTCGATTTAGTGTTTAGAAACACTGCAGAACCGAGGACTTCCATAATGTTGCCCCCACTGACTATTCCCCATGAAAAATGCCCAGGTCCTCAGTTGAGGATTTTTGCTGGGAACCTTTGCTCCTTGGCTTTGAACCGGGCCGCCTGCCCAAGGAAAGCAAACGTGGTATTGCTTTTAGTGGAAGGATCAGAGTCCAGGAACTCCACTGTGACACAGAATGGCCATCAGTCCTGTACACATCTGTGCTTATTTAGAACCCGGTTGGAGAAAAAAAACAATGTTTCACACAGTAATGAAATGGGATTGTATTCATTTTCACCACTCGAGCATGTATGAGCGAGCAAATTCAAAGCCAGGTTTGTTGATGTGAACAGCAAGCTATAAAACTCTGCTCTGCTCGTGTCAGTCTGAAAGGCTGCATTGGGAATAAGGGCTGTTCTTGCCGGATTTTGAAGCGGAGAGTTTTTGTGTATGAGGTGACTCCAATCCACAATACAATACAGGAAGCATCCCCGCCAGCAGCTGGTGTTCAGATTCGGCCAGCACTAAAATTTACACAGTTCAAAACTTCACCTTTCCGTTTCCAGGAGCTGGTTATTCTCCAGCGTAATTGGCATCATTGAAAAATTAAGAAAATCATGTGAAATTGTTCACAAAATATAGATAAAGATGCTGTCAGGGGGGCACAGTTTGGAATGTAGGGCAAGTCTGAACGTGGGCATGACCTTAAGGAAGTTTCATAAAAATAAATACTTAAGTTTTTGTTTTGGCCATGTGGGGTGAGTTGAAAGCTGGAGAGCATAGGTGTATGTGGGACGGGGTAAAATATAAAAGGGATTGAGGCACACTTTCCCACACAGAAGGTTGTGCGGGATGGAATCAGCGACCAGAGGAAGTGGAGGAGGCTCGTACACTCAGAAGATTTCAAAGGCAAACGGATGAGTTTCTGGATAGGAAGGGTTTAGTGAGATAGGGGCCAGATGCTGGGAAAGGGAGGTTTGTTTTAAAATGCATTTCCAGACATTTCGAAGCATAAATGCTGTTCTGGGTGCAGTCCGGGGCA